>NW_006781401.1:1380873-1400918 GCF_000442215.2 Lipotes vexillifer | reverse complement strand
CAAAAAAAAAAAAAAAAAAAAAATTTTTATTGGTAGAACTAAGATTGAGAAACAGTGTAGTATGTAACACTTTATCGTTTAATTCTGTAGATAGAGTTTAATTACCAAATATGCAGGAAGAATGTATGAAAAGTAGAATAAGCTTACGGATTATAGATATATCAACTGTAAATTAAAATGTATTACTTAAAATTAGATCCTGGAGGAGAGGGTTAGGAGGAAGAAGATACTAGCTGATTTCAGTATTGCTCATAGTAGGGAGCCAGTGGATAGTAGCCAGAAAATAGGGAATTTGGGTATTATATAAAAATATTAGTAAAGGTACTTGTGGGGTAGGGAGAGACTAGGTTGAAGTAGACAGGGGGAGCAACTAGTCTTTGAATATATCTTATTTTGTGGTTTTTGACTTTAGACTCATCTAAACATTTTGCAGAATTATGTAGCAAAAGTTAATTAAAAATGCTGTGCCTAAAAATCAAAAGTGAAATAAAAGTGTACTTCCAGTTAGTGATGTAATCACCCAGAGCAAACTATTCCAAGTGACTTACATACACAGTAATTTATAGGATATCCTGAGTTGGGTATATCCTAAGGGTAAAAAAGAATTGCCAGAAAAAAAAAGATTTTCATTTATCGTAATGTTGATGATAGTGTTGACACTTTAATTCTTGGCTATTGTGTGTGTATTGTGGGATAAAATAAATGAACAATTATGTAGGCAGTGTTGAGAACAGGGTTTTGACATGTGAGAAAGGAGAAACACGTGTAAAGTTAATGAGATTAAGTAAAAACCCTCTAAACCTGAATTTGAATTGGAAGCATCAGTATACACTCAGGATGTATGTGTATCTAAATACACATGTGTAGAAAATTCCCTAACTCTTGTACTAAAAGGGCAGTCAGCACCCCCTAGCACCCAGACTGTGGTTTCTAAATACCACTTTTCACTGAAAGGAATTAAGGCTCCTTTAAAGAGATGGCTGATGACAGGTCTAAGGTAAGAAAAATACAAGATATGCCTAGAATAAGGTATAACCCTAGAAAGCAAAGAAGCTCTCAGAGACAAGTAGTGTTGTGTCGTATGATCTCAGGGACCAATTTGAATAAGCTTCCACTGTCCAAATATGGGACAATTTGAGCCTCAGTTGGGATAAATACAAATAATTGAAACCCATCAAATATGTTTAAATCCATGAACACATAATTTTTTTAACTTGCTGATCATCTTTAGAGAATGCTAGGATGTTAATTGTTTTGAAAATTAGTAAATAAAGGTAAAGAATCATTTATTCTTACCTTTCTGTGCAAACAACTGAATAGTTGATGAGTTCCTCTTACAGAAGTATTCCAGCTAATGAATAAAGAAGGAGTGATAGAATATCACCATGTTGCAGCCCCTAATGAATTAATGACTCTAGTTGGTGATTACTGTTAATTGTTAATATTAGAGAATGAGAAGTAGACTTTTGGTACCTATTGTTGGAAGTAACATCACCACATGTGAAGCAGTCTTGACAAAATAAACTTTAAAAGTACAAAAATGACACTAAATCTGATTAAGTTGTTAGATCTATAAATTTCTGTAAATACAGGGCTGAGAGAAACATATTAAGCTACATCATGGTGATGAATTTGCCAAAATTCAGACTATGGGAAACTACCATATAACCTGATTTCTTCAACAACAACAAGGAAAAAAAAATTGCAAGGGGGAAAGGGTTGGGGAGGGACCTTTTAAAGGAGATTTAAGAGACATAGTCGTCCAGTCACGATGCATGGGCCTTATCTGGATCCTGATTCAAACAAAGAAAAAGTAAAACAGTGGTGGAAATGTCAACACTGCCTGGGAAGTTCATATTAAGGAATTGTTGTTCATAATTTTAGATGTGATAGTGGTACTGTAGTTGCTCTTTTGTATCCTTTCTTTTAGAGATTCATAAGGAAGTATTTACAGATGAAATAATATGCTATCTGGGATTTGCTTCAAAATAATCCAGAGAGATTGGGTAGAGAGTGGATTGGGATGTAGTGATACAGGACTGCCACAAATTAGTAACTACTGAAACTTGGTAATTGTTGAGCTTTGTCTGACTGTTCTCTCTACTTTTGTTATATTTTTCTCTCCTTTATTACAGAAGCTGCAAAAGTATCTCCTGCACAGGAGGAAAAAATAAGTGATAGATAGGAAGGAGTGAAAATAGAGAAGCATAGTCATATTTGTCTTTGGTGTTTGAATGCTAAGGGATTTGATATTTGTGGAGTATAATCCACAATCCAGAAACTTTTTATTGTTCACCAACAATGAGGACCCAACTCAGCCAAAAGTAAATAAATAAAATAAACTTATTTATTAAAAAAAAAAGACTTGTGACCAAAACAACAGTGTAGTTAGACATATAGACGCATAAGGAAGACATGGCTGTTCCCATCAGAAAGGTTGGTATAGAACTGAGAACTTTTTGTTTGTTTTGTGGTACGCAGGCCTCTCATTGTCGTGGCCTCTGCCGTTGCGGAGCACAGGCTCCGGACGCGCAGGCTCAGCGGCCATGGCTCACGCGCACAGTCACTCCGCGGTATGTGGGATCTTCCCGGATCGGGGCGCGAACCCATGTTCCTGTATCGGCAGGCGGACTCTCAACCACTGCGCTACCAGGGAAGTCCAGCCCCTTGTTGTTTTTGTTTTTTTGCGGTACGCGGGCCTCTCGCTGACGTGGCCTTTCCCGCTGCGGAGCACGGGCTCCGGACGCTCAGGCTCAGCGGCCATGGCCCACGGGCCCAGCCGCTCCGCAGCATGCGGGATCCTCCCGGCCCGGGGCGCAAACCCATGTCCCCAGCATCGGCAGGCGGACTCTCAACCACTGCGCCACCAGGGAAGCCCAGAACTGAGGACTTTTAAGGTACTTCCTTCTTTAGGGGGAAAAACACTGAATTAGGGATCAGAATGACTGGTATCTAGTTTTATCTTTGCCGTTTTACTATATATTAATATTTTACTTTGGATAAGTCACTTCATCTTTTTACCTTAATTACCTAATTCAGAGATTAGAGAATGAAGCCTGTCCTATGTACATTGAAGACTTAATGTGAGGATAAAATGACTTAATGTGTAGAAAAGCATTTTGTAAACTATATATCCCTGTTTGAAGATACTCCTGCTGCAGTCATTAAAAGAATGTAAAAAAGGGGAGCACATGTCATTGCTTTTTTAGTGGGGCCTTTTTTTCCATTTACTTTTTTAAAATTATGATTAAAGATATGTATAACATTAAATTTAACATTTTAACCAGTTTTAAGTGTACATTCACATTGTTGTGCAACCATCACCACCATCCATCTCCAGAACTTTTCATTTTCTCCAATGGAAACTCTGTACCATCAAACACTAACTCCCCAGTCCCTGGCAACCTCCATTATTCTTTCTGTCCCTGTGATTTTAACTACTGTAGATGCCTCATATAAGTAGCGTCATATAACATTAGTCCTTCTGTGCCTGGCTCATTTCACTTAACATCATATCCTCAAGGTTTATCCATGTTGTAGCATGTATTAGAATTTCCTTCATTTTTAAGGCTGAATGATATCCCACTGTACATATATACCACACTTTGTTCATCCGTTTGTCTGTCGATGGACATTTAGTTTGCTTCCACCTTTTGGGTGTACCACCCTGTTTGAGTCCCTGTTTTCTTAGTGGGGGGGGGGGGGTTATATAGCCAGAGGTGGAATTGCTGGATCATATGGTAATTCTACATTTAATTTTATTTTTAAATTTAATTTTTAGATGGATCATGGTGCTTTTTTTTTAAACTGTACTGTTTATATATTTTGAAATATCTCAGAAGAGTCATATTTGAGGCTGTATGCACACTGTGATCTATACTTTTTTTTTCCCTAAGAAATGTTTTTTTACTCCCAAGAACTAGTGCAGTTTTTAAATCACACTCTTGTAAGAGGCTTAGGCTGTATGTGTGGAATATGGATCCTGAGAAACAATTTTTGGACTGAAGAGCTCAAAGAATGTTTACAAACAAGTCTTTCCTTATTAAACGGTTATTTAAAAAAAATCTGATTTCATTCAGCTGTTTTCAGCTCAATACTTCCTATATGCCAGGCACTGTTCTATGTGCTGAGGATTTAGTGTCAAATAAATGAAGTTCTGGCTCAGTGTAAGTGGAGCTTACATTGTAGCATGAGACAGTTAACAAGCAAACAAGTATATATTCAGTAATTTCAAGTGCTGAAAAGTGCTACAAAGAAAAGTAAAGTGAAGAAAGGGGATAGAGAATGATGGGATGGGACAGGATGTTGTTTTTAGAGGATGATTAGGGAAGGCGTCTTTGAGGAGACGGCATTTGAGCAAAGGCCTGAATAAAGTGAGAGAGTGAACCGTGTGAAGACTTTGTGGAAAAGTGCTACTGATGAAGGGAATAGCAGGTCCCAAGGTGGGAGCTTTTAAAGGAGACAACTCAGAAGTTAAATGAAGATCTATCTCAATCAGTACCCGGTACCCATATGAGGAAATGGATTGGTTTAAGATATCTCATTGGAAAGAAAAGAGAAAAATAAAGATGGAAAAAATGTTAGGGAAATTGATTTGTATATTCTGTTAATGATTTTCGAACTTTGGGGACTTCCCTGGTGGTCCAGTGGGTAAGACTCCACACTCCCCGCGTTCCGTCCCTGGTCGGGGAGATAGATCCCGCGTGCCGCAACGAAGATCTGGCACAGCCAAAATAAACAGATAGATACATACATACATACAACTTTGATAATTCTGGAATCACGGTGGGTGATAGAGGCTTAAGGGCTTGTATACTATTCACTTATGTATATTTGAAATTTTTCATGCTACAGTTTAAAATCGGAAATATGTAAATATGAAAGAGCAAATAACATTTTTTCTAAATATAAAAATTAAAATGTACTACATTATTTCTGACAAATGTTATAATTTTATAAAATACTGTTTATTTCATTTGATGTTGAAATATTTATATATATATTATTAATGGGTGATAAAATGAAACGTTCCTGAAACGGAAGGATTTTGCCTGTCTAAATATTTTTTCAAATGAGCTCTGTGCTGCTTGAAGAGAAATATAGTAATAACTATTCTATTTTACTTTGCCTGGAAGAGATTTCCTTAGATAAGTGAATTTTTAACCTTAGCCATAAAGCTTCACAAATGTATATTTTCTGATGACAATAGTTTTTTGATGGCAGTGTTTGTAAATTTTTTCAAACTTTAAATTGTGGTAAAATATAACACAAAATTTACCATCTTAACCATTTGTAAGTGTACAATTAATGGTATTACATATTGTTGTGCGTACATACTGTTGTGCATCTGTCACTACCACCCATCTCCAGAACTCTTCATCTTTCAAAACTGAAACTCTCTACCCATTAAACACTAACTCCCCATTCCCTTGTTCCCACCTCCAGCCCATGGACACTACCATTCTGTTTTCTGTTTCTATGATTTTAACTACTCTAATTGCCTCATGTAAGTGGAATCATACAGTATTGGTCTTTTTGTAACTGACGTTTCACAGCATAACGTCTTTAAAGTTCATCCATGTTGTAGCATGTATCAGAATTTCCTTCCTTTTTAAGCCTGAGTAACATTCCATTGTACATACCACATTTTGCTTTTCATCAGTTGATGGACACTTGGGTTGCTGCCATGTTTTAGCTACTGTGAATAATGCTACTATGAACATGGGTGTACAAATATGTCTTTGAGACCCTGCTTTTAGTTCTTTTGGGTATATAGCCAGAAGTTAAATTGCTGGATCATATGGTAAATCTATTTTTAATATTTTGAGGAACTTCTGTGCTGTTTGCTACAGTAGCCATTTCCACAGTGCACAACAGTGCATGAAGTTTCCAGCTCTCCACATCCTTGCCCAACATTTGTTACTTTCTGTTTCATTGATAATAGCCATCCTAATAGGTTTGAGGTGGTATCTCATTGCGGTTTTGATTTGCATTTCCCTAATGATTAGTGATGTTGTCTTTTCGTGTGCTTATTTGGCTATTCATATATCTTCTTTGGAAAAATGTCTATTCAAGTCCTTTTCCCATTTTCTAATCAGATTTTGTTGTTGTTGTTGAGTTGTAGGAAATTTATATTCTGGATATTAATCCCTTATCAGATATATGATTTGCAAATATTTTCTCCCATTCTGTGGGTTTATGATTAATTCACTTTCAAAAACGAGGTTGACCAAAATAAAATTGAAGTCCCTTTTAGCTCCATGAGTCTGACTTCTCTGCCTTAATAAGTATGTTTAATGGAACGTAAGTTCACCTCAGTGAGTTGCTACTATCATAAACATTCTTGTTCTGTGTCACTGGAATGAATAGGGTTTGTCGTACTGGGTGGAGGTCATCTGCCTCTGTGTTAGATGGCCCTAGAGAGACATATGAGCCTAGTTGGTGGCTTTCTAAACTTTCACTCTGATCTCATCTATTTGGAGATGCCTTCAAAAGGCAAAGGTCTCTTGCTGACTGCTTCTGATTTACTGTTCACAGTCTCTTTTTGTTTTGTTGTTCTTATTAGGTGTCCAAGGATAGAACTGAAGGTTACAATACCTGTGACTTTAGGCAAGTTACTAACCTCTCAGACTCATCAGTTTAAAAAAGTGGGGAGCAGTATTTGGAGAATTAAATGGGTTTAATACATATAAAGGCTCTAAGAACAGAGTCTGGCATATAGTAAACCCTCAATAAATGTTAGTTGTTATGTTAAGTAAAACATGTTTGGGTAATGAGAATGGGCATATGAAGTTATATTCTTTTAACTTAGTTGTTTTTTTTTTTTTTCTTTTTAAGCTTTATTTCCATCTCCTCTGAAAATGTGAGATTTGGCTATAGAAGTGATCATTCATCCCACTTTGCCTCATTAGGCCTCGGCTGTACCCCTTTTCACTCTCAAGCATCCTGATTTGAATGATATGATTTGAATGATGTGGTCACCTTAGATTTGACAGAAGTGAAATATTACTATAGTTTTGCATTTCTTTTTAATTATAATTGTTTTTCATAATCACATATGCCCCACATTCCTGTTCTTCTATAATTATCCGTAAAAATCGGACTAAGTGGAAAGCATGTTTAAATTCCAGAGTCCAATTGCCTTTTTTTTCTCTGTACACTAACATTTAATATAGAAGTAACCCCCCTCCCCATCCTCATTTTCCAAATCAATAAGTATTACAGCTTCAGCGGATTTTAGGAACCCTGTTTTGACGTAATTTATAGATGTTGCAACCCATACATTTCAGTTTAGGTTTACAAAAACTGAGACTCATAGAAGTTAAATGTAGCTTATCCTGTGTAAGTGGTAAATTAGTGACAAGAGGGAGAACTCTATCCCAGATACCTGACACTCATTGTTCTCTCTGCTGCCTAAAGTGTAACAAGTATTTTTATGCAAAGGTCAGAGTTTTCTAAAGTGTGTTCTGCAAGTCCATTCTTTTAATGCTCTGTGGGGCAAAGGGCCTCCTTTAGATTATGCTGAATACTTCCTCTTGGAGGTTCACAATGCACCTTACCACTTTAAAGATGCCAAAAAGTTCTGAAGTAAAGAAAAGTAAAGCTTTGTTTAATACTGCATTTTCCAAACATTGCGAAAACTGTTTGGAAATGCTAGCCTAGGGATTTTGGGAGGAGAGAGAGGTTGATTTTTGGTTTTGAAATTTTTTTCATAGGGTTGTTAATTCTCTCTTGCATTCAGCATGGTTTTTCTCCCTTAGTTGGGTCTACTACAATCACTGAAGCTTCTTTTAAGCCAGTTGGATCCTCTGATTGAGATTGGTCATGTCAACTGTTAACAGAAGGAGCTCCCCCAGAAAGGTGATTCTAGGAAAAGGGTTTATGAGTTCTCTAGGGCTATTTGCATCCTCTGGGCCTCTCCCAGTCCCATAGGCCTTTCCTTTCCCTTTCCTTTCCTGTCATATCATCCAAAGATTAGATTTCATCTTGTTCTGTGTAGGATACAGACAAAGCTTGCCTGGAATGAAAACATCCCTGGAGAGGTAAGACTGTGACTGACTCTCACTTCCAGCATTTAAAGGCAGTGGATTCGATTAAGAAAGAAATAACATCATACTGCGTTCCACTTGGCATGAGGTTTTGGTTACCTAAGAAATAAATTGTTCTCTGAGAATTTTGAGAGATACAGCTTTAGTAACTTAGTCAGGGTTACCCCCAGGATTTGGGATTGGGGACACAGGGTGGACTTAAGGGTTATATCTGATCCAGAAAAGATTCTCCCACCAAGTCTTTCCAAGACCTGTGTTTATTTTAGTACTAGAGCTCTAGTAGAAGATATTAATGTCACCCAAATCAGTTCATCTTGAAGGGGATTTCCATTGACTAGGAGCTACCAGGAAGAGACTCTGTCCCTAAGTCCCAAAGACATTTTTATTTCAAGCCACATCACCAGAGTGAGACCCCAGCTGTCCTGGTGGCGCTAATTATAGTGGCAAATGGCCAAGCATCTATATCTCAGCTGTGACTTCTCTAGTGCTTGCTAGGTGTTCTTGTGTCTTCAGTGGGTCTGGTGATGTCTTCTAACCCTTCTGTGGTTGCTTTAGAATATCTAATTGTGCTCATCATAAAACTGAGATTTTTTTTAAGGCATTTTTGGCATGGTTTAAATCTCAAGCAGACCAATGTAATAATGTTTGGTGTCCCTGCAAACTGTACAAAATTCTCAGATGAAGATAATTCTCGTATATGTGTGTGCACGCATTTGTGTGACAAAGTGAGAACAGTTAACTCTGTCCACTTCTATAGATGCTCTGACTTTTCTTCATCTGGAAGCAAGCCTCCATTCTTCCTTGGTTTGTTTTGACAGCATACTTTGTGCTATGTTAGTGGGTTTACTCTGCAGTCATTAGAAATCAAAAAGCAAAACAGAACAACAACAACAAAAAATGAAGTTCCAACAACATGGAACTTCAAGAATTGAAGTTGGAAGAATGGAACTTCCTTCCTTAAAGAAGGAAGTAAGACGAGGACTACCATTAGAGTGACACTTTATTATTTATTTTTTTAACATCTTTATTGTAGTATAATTGCTTTATAATGGTGTGTTAGTTTCTGCTTTATAACAAAGTGAATCAGCTATACGTAAACATACATCCCCATATCTCCTCCCTCTTGTGTCTCCCTCCCGCCCTCCCCATCTCATCCCTCTAGGTGGTCACAAAGCACTGAGCTGATCTCCCTGTGCTATGCAGCTGCTTCCCACTAGCTATCTGTTTTACATTTGTTAGTGTATATATGTCCATGCCACTCTCTCACTTCATAGAGTGACACTTAAGAAACACTTTATCAGCACTTTCCACCATCCACCATTACTTCCAGATTTAATGCTCATCTTTTTAATCTTTTTTTTTCTCATTTTGGTAAAGGCTTTTATTTTGCATGTTTTTATTCTGGATTTTTCTTAATATACTTCAAACTATTTTTGAGAAAGGATTGCCTATGCTGTTTCTATGTTTTAAATACAAATCTTTAGTGACTGAGAATAGGATTTGACCTGTAAATGAGGCCACAGACTTGGCTTTCCAGGATCCTATTTTCTTTTCCTTTCTTTCTTTCTTTTTTTTTTTAATATTTAACTGTGGTTGATTTACAATATTGTGTTAGTTTCAGGTGTATATCTTCAGATTCTTTTCCATTATAGGTTATTACAAGATATTGAATATAGTTCCCTGTGATATGTAGTAAATCCTTGTTGTTTATTTTATATATAGTGCTGTGTATCTGTTAATCCCTTATCCCTCCCCTTCCCTTTTCCCCTTTGGTAACCATAAGTTTGTTTTCTGTGTCTGTGCGTCTGTTTCTGGTTTGTAAATAAGTTGATTTGTATTGTTTTTTAGAGACCCTATTTTCTTTTAAGGAACCAGTAAAAATGCCTGATAGAACCTTGAAACTTTTTAAGGAGCTCAATTTGAAACCTAAGATTTATTACTTAGACTTACTGTTTTTTAAAGTTTGAACTGAAACTAACATAGGCACATTTAGTTTCCATTTTATAAAAGTTGACAACATTCAAAGTGAATTACCAAAAATTGCTTTTTCTACCTTTTTAATATTTAAGAATAGAAAACTGTGAATTTACGTACGCTGAGCATCAACCTTTAAGAAAATGACTTTTCTGGAAGAAGTAATTTTCTTGATTAAACCCTCTGGATTCCTTGCTGGGTAGCTCTTAACAGAATGTACTGTCGGGCTTCCCTGGTGGCACAGTGGTTAAGAATCCGCCTGCCGATGCAGGGGACATGGGTTCAAGCCCTGGTCCGGGAAGATCCCACATGCCGCGGAGCAACTAAACCTGTGTGCCACAACTACTGAGCCTGCCCTCTAGAGCCCCGAGCCACAGCTACTGAGCCCTCGTGCCACAACTACTGAAGCCCATGCACCTAGAACCCGTGCTCTGCAACAAGAGAAGCCACTGCAATGAGAAGCCTGCACAGCACAGCGAAGAGTAGCCCCCGCTCACTGCAACTAGAGAAGGCCCATGTGCAGCAACGAAGACCCAACACAGCCAAAAATAATAATAATAAATAAAATAAATATTTTTTAAAAATCTAAAAAAAAAACCAGAACGTACTGTCACATCTCTTGCTGCTGAGCATCAGTAATGTGCACTGAAGTAAAAAGTCTATAATGTGCTGTGTTCTAGGGTAGGTAGGTAAATTTCCAATAGGAAATTAAATTTGCTCATGTGAGCATACGATTTGATTGAAGTTACTGCTACTTTGCATAATATGTAATTAGTAGAACGTTTCCCAGTTTTCTCTTGAACACTGTAGGTAGATAATTCTATGCTTAGATAAACAAATTTCCACATATTTATAGTAGGAAAAGATTGAAGGAAAGGACAAATGTAGAGTGATTTTCTTAAACTTGAATTCCTAAGGTTACACTGTGTAAGAGAGATGAAAATAAATTCCAAGAATCTTGACATAGTTCTGTTTTCCAGCAGGTTTTTTATGATATGTATGTGTGTGTGTTTAACACTTATTTGTTAAAACGTTTCATCCTTAATTATGAGGCCAGATTGACTGCCTACTGGTTGGTTTCCTAACAGTTCCAATAATAGATTTTGAGTTGTGTTTTCTCTTAAGCCATTATTGCTTTTGGTCAAATAAATTTTATATATCTGGATGGTATAAATATTTTGAAGCATTCCTGTTAACACTCAGAGAATTTCTTCTCTTTGCGCTTATATCTTCTGTTTGTAGCTCTGAGAGTTAAGGTTCCGTGATGTAGAATTTAATCTCTAATTGTTAAAATTATCTCTTAAACTGGTACTACCCTGTCCCTGTTAAGTCATAATATCAGGTAAAAGAAAGTAGTGTTTTTATTTCAGGGCTTTATGGAGAGGAATGATAAAAGTTTTTGTTTTTCCTTGTGTCTCCTCACTGTACTTATTATAACTTCTCTCAAAATTGCTATAGAACAAGTAGCCTAAAGATAATTTAGTTTGAACTGTCCACCTTTCCTTCCCCCTCTTTCAGTAAAATGCCTAATTACACAGATTAAGGATCAATTTAAACAATTTTATCTAAGGTAGAAAAACAACAAACCATTCAACTATCTGTTCTCTGTATGTCTGCATCAACATACATGCATTTGCACTACTGGTATCAAACACCTCTTAAGTGTTTGTAAATGGCTTAGAATGTTAGATTATATTGACTGGTGGTTGCCTCTAAGGAAAAAAAATTTTTTGAAAAGTTTCTTTTTAGTCTAAATACTTTTCCCTGTGATTTGAAATATTCTTTCTGTAACTATATTTAAATAAGTCTGATATGTTACTTTTTACTTTCTTAGAAAGTATATAATTGGTACCTTTTATGGCTCAAGATTACAGATAGTACTGATTCATAGTTCAGCTGTTTACATTTTCTGAAATTTTTACATGTGAATTTTACAGCATGTCATTATTTGCAAATAAAAGCAGTTTTCAGTAGCTTGCTTTTTTTTTAACTGTACAATTTGAGATACATTTGAAAAAATGAATTAAATTATTTTTGTTTCATATCAAGAAATGGATGAAAAGAGGCTACTGGATCCAGGGTTGAAAGTTCGTAAAGGCCTCTGGGATTATACTCTGAAGAACCAGCAGATGGAATGCCTGAGTGACTGAAGAAAATGGGTGCTAATGCATCTAACTATCCTCATTCATGTTCCCCGAGGGTAGGGGGAAATTCTCAAGCCCAACAGACTTTTATAGGTAACTGTTTCAGTTTTTCTAACTTCATTTTCTTTTGTGAGTATAAATAGAATCGGGTTTTCGGTGGTCTTTTTGGATTAAAAAAAGGATTAAGCTATGGAAAAAGTTATTACAGATAATAATTCTGTAATATCCAGATTTTTTCCCATCAAATGTAAATCTGGCTTATATGATTTTTATCCTAAGCAAGCTGCTGTTGCACAGTTGAGCTTTTCTTTGGTTGTCTTAACCATAATTGCCAATTACCCTAGGAAAACTAGGAATCTCCATTGGTGTGGAAATAGCAAAATATGTTTCTTGTGTCTTGGTCCATTTATTTTGCCCATACAAATGCAGCATTTTTTACAATTAATAATCTGCTTTGTTTGTCCCTGTTCTTTCTTTAGTATAAAAATGAGTTATCTGAACTCTTTAGTCTTCCTTTATGAAAACAGAAATCAGTTTTACTTGAATGGTTCAGAAATGTCTGTCTGTAAATATTTTTAGCACAAAATGCGTATTAAATTGAATGCTGAAAATGACTGTCACGAAAAAAGAGACAAGTTTTCATTTGTTTAATTTCCTTCTTAGGGACATCATCCTATTCTCAGCAAGGCTATGGTTGTGAATCAAAATTATATAGCCTTGACCATGGCCATGAGAAACCACAAGACAAAAAAAAGAGAACCTCTGGCCTTGCCACCCTCAAGAAGAAGTTTATCAAGCGTCGAAAATCTAATAGGTCTGCTGATCACGCCAAGCAGATGCGAGAACTCCTCTCTGGGTGGGATGTTCGAGATGTCAATGCATTAGTGGAGGAATATGAGGGAACTTCAGCCTTAAAGGAGCTTTCTCTACAAGCCAGTTTGGCTAGACCAGAAGCCCGGACATTGCAGAAAGATATGGCCGATCTTTATGAGTACAAGTATTGTACTGATGTAGACTTAATATTTCAAGAAACTTGTTTTCCTGTTCATCGTGCCATTTTGGCGGCAAGATGTCCATTTTTTAAAACACTACTTTCTTCCTCACCCGAGTATGGGGCAGAGATCATAATGGACATCAGTACAGCTGGTATAGATATGCCCATGTTTTCTGCGTTGTTACACTACCTTTATACAGGAGAGTTTGGAATGGAGGACTCAAGGTTTCAAAATGTTGATATCCTCGTTCAGCTTAGTGAAGAATTTGGAACACCAAATTCCCTTGATGTAGATATGCGTGGACTCTTTGATTACATGTGTTATTATGATGTCGTCCTTAGTTTTTCTTCAGACTCTGAACTGGTTGAAGCTTTTGGTGGAAATCAGAACTGTTTAGATGAAGAGCTCAAAGCTCATAAGGCTATTATTTCAGCACGGTCCCCATTTTTTCGAAATTTATTACAAAGGAGGATACGGACTGGTGAAGAAATCACAGACCGAACTTTAAGGACTCCCACAAGAATTATATTAGATGAGTCCATTATACCAAAAAAATATGCGAAAGTTATATTACACTGTATGTATACTGACGTGGTGGACCTCTCCGTTTTGCACTGTAGCCCCTCTGTGGGGAGTCTCAGTGAAGTTCAGGCTCTCGTCGCAGGGAAGCCAAACATGACTAGGGCAGAAGAAGCCATGGAACTTTACCACATAGCACTGTTCTTGGAATTTAACATGCTTGCACAAGGTATGAAATTCTGATTTTTAATCTTGATTTCTAAAATGACATATTTGTCTTCCAAATTGAAAACACAACCAATATGTTCCATGATTTCAGTGTCTGGGATGTAACAGGGTCAGTTTTTTCAAATCTGTAGTTATGACATCTGAGACAGAATGAGGGTTAGTTTTAATGTGGCTCTTCATTTGGTATTAAAACCAAGCATCCAAAACTAAAGACTAAGCAATAGATGAGACTTGAGGCTCTTTCTTCCCTAATGTAAGATGATAGGTGTGGGAATATATAATTACCCAGCTACCATCCACCTACACCCTGTCTGCTCTTGAGCTTTGAGCTAGCCCTGTTTCCCAGATTTTAAGGTTATTCTTGATCTAAGACTCCTTGGGTGACTTAGATTCTCATATTTACACCAGTGCCTTATGGATTCTTAAATATTTAGAATAAGAATGAAAGTTCATTACAGAAATGAAGATAGTCCCATTTGGATACAAATTAATTGAATCAAAGAATTGGGCAAGGTTTCTGACGTAAATTTTAAAATATTCTATATCTTTTCAAGTTCAACTTGTACCTCAAGCAACAGTTTACAGGGCATAAGGCAGAGTTAGTGCTTAGACTCGTGCCTTCATTTAATATAAACTGAAACTAAGTTAGAATGGCACATTTTGTGTGTTACAAGCAAATAAATACATGAAAGTTACATTAAAAGAATTGTATGTCTCTTGGTAAACATTAGAATCTTAACATTTCAAAGCTGGAAAGAGATCTTCCATGGGAGAGCAAAGGGAATTTGCTAGCTTGACAGAATGCACTCTTAGCTTTCTATGGCTATGTATTAAAAGAAAACAAGCTATATGACATGAAACTACTTGAGAAATTTAGCTGGTGAGGGTTTGCTAAAAGAACACTAGAAGTTGCCAATTAGAAGAGAATGTTAATGGTTTGGGTAAAAGACATTAATTTAAATAAGGAAAGCTAAGCACATTTTTCTAACTTGAAAAAAATGTATGGCTAAATCAACAAATTAATAAGACTCTGAGAAATAAAAATAAAAGCCCCAGTTAAATAACAATGTCAGTGACAAAATGAATGAGATAGATTATCAGAAGACATTATAAACATGAGTGAAAAAGTTAAGATTTCTATTACATAAAGAATCTTTAAAAATCTTATTTTACCATTACCTGTGTAGTAATAGTACTAATTTTGTTTTATTACCATAATCAAAATGTCATTAAAATATTTTCTTACTAGTTTAAAACAAAAATTATTAGTAATAGTAGACTATTAGACATCAGAATATAGGAAAATATGTCACAAAAATAACCTAGCAGTTTGACCTACCATTCTTTCATTCTGTAAAACCAAATTTGTCAGAAAATGCCTCTACAGAAAAATTTAAAGGTTGCAATATTACCAAAAAGAGATAATAATCTCTATTTTCTCAAAATGGCTTTATTTTTTGACAGGTTTAAATAATAAGAAACCAAAATGTACTGTGTATACTTTTTTTAAAAATGGGAAAGCATCCCTTAATGTTTTTTTGTTTTTTTGCTGTTAAGTTTTTAATGGAAAGTAAAATGGTGAGCCAGTTCTTGGATCTTGGATAACACTTGATCTAGAGTTCTTTTATGTTGAGTTAAATTTTTTATATATATAATTTAGCTAGAAATTGTATTTTTTGGAGCACATTTAAAGCTATAAAACAACACTCCTTGCAGAACCTTAATTTTGGTTACTTAAAGCAAGCAAACAAATATTCCCTTAAATTTGGGTGTACGTGGGCATCCCTGGTGGCACAGTGGTTGAGAGTCCGCCTGCCGATGCAGGGGACACGGGTTCGTGCCCCGGTCCGGGAAGATCCCACATGCCGTGGAGCGGCTGGGCCCGTGAGCCATGGCCGCTGAGCCTGTGCTCCGCAACGGGAGAGGCCACAACAGTGAGAGGCCCGCGTACCGAGGAAAAAAAAAAAAAATTGGGTGTACATGACTCTCTGTTTCCTTTAATTATTCAAAATATAGAGTTTGGGTTATTTGGTGTTTTGTTTTTCGCACCCCATGTAGGCCTTATCTTTCTTCCATACCCATTATACTGTTCATACTAGGGTTTATAACAGACCATAACTTCAGGGTAATTTTTACCTATTCCCATGGGAAGGAGAATATTTAGTCACTTGGAGAGGGATTTTATATCATAAAGCCTAAGACCTCAGGCTCTGGTACCAGACAGGCTGGATTTGAATCATTTACTATCGTGTTTTAACTCGTTTGACCTTATAAGTCATCTCTCTAAGCCTGTTTTCTCATTCGTAAAATAAGAATTGTAATGCTATAAGGTAGGTTTATGAGGATTAAAGGAAATAATATATGTTAAGTGATCCGAATAGTGCCCAGTACATAGTAAGCATTCAATAAATGTTAGCTGCTAAATGCTAATCATCACAACATACATTGTTCACTACCACAGTCTTTTCTAAAACTAACTTTTTAAGTTTTAAAAAATAATTTTATAATTATATTGACTAAACCGCATATTGAGAATAGTTTACAGATTTTTTTTAAGTAATTACTGTTTTTAAGATTTTCTTATAATTTTATCACTAGTGAGTTGGTGCATACCACTTATCAAACTGTTGTATCTGGCTGTTTGTCACTCAGCTCTCAGCCAGAGTTCTGCAAGCAGATTAAATCTATAATCCTCTGAGGCATCTATTATGTGTAATGAATTAACATCTTTCCCATGCATCCAGCATGATAGTAGTTACATACCATTTTGGAGAGAATTAAGAAAACAGTCACCGAAATAATTTTCTGTGTTCTATGATTCAGACGAGGACTCCCAGTTAAGAAAGGCTGTGAGACTAGACTAGCAACTTGAGGATAGGACCATATTGTTTTCATCTATGTGTCCCCAGTGCCTGGGGCATGGTAGGCACTCAGTAAATGTTTATGAATTAATGACTGTTACCTTTTATTCCAAATTAGATTTAACTTTAAAAGTTAAAGCCCAGTTTCAAAAGGAGACAAATTCTATCAAGGGAGGCAAGACCTTGAGACAACATATGCCCTTCAAGATGGAGAGGTGATTTAATAGTTTTAAGAACATCATAGGGCTTCCCTGGTGGCGCAGTGGTTAAGAATCCACCTGCCAGTGCAGGGGTCATGGGTTCGAGCCCCGGTCTGGGAAGATCCCACGTGCCACGGAGCAACCAAGCCCATGCGCCACAAATACTGAGCCTATGCTCTACAGTCTGTGGCCACAACTACTGAGCCCACGTGCCACAACTACTGAAGAGCCCATGCTCCGCAATAAGAGAAGCCCGTGCACCGTAATGAAGAGTAGCCCCCGCTCACCACAACTAGAGAAAACCCACACATAGCAACGAAGACCCAACGCAGCCAAAAATTAAATAAATAAATAAATTTATTTTTAAAATTAAAAAAAAAAAAAATAACATCATAAAAAGAGGCAATATAGGCAGACAGCCGGAGTGGTTTGGCAAGTAGATAAAAGGGAGTATTCCTGGCCTACATTGAGAATGTGTTTTATTCAGACAAGTAGGCAGTCACTGTTAAGGAGGTGAATTAACAGGTAATGAGGCCTCAACTTACTGTGTGCCACCCTTTATTAAGCTCCCATGAATACATGAGTTAGTACTTTTTCATTTTGTTTCAGTGATCCATCTGTCCTTGCATTAATATCACTTGCAACCAGGTGGCAAATCCTGACCTCTGCCCCCTCAGTTCCCTTCTAAACACAAGAGACCTGAGGTTTATTTTCAAACGAAGTGAACTAGAGAGATTCCACATCTGGAAATAATGATAAAGAAGGGTGGGGGTAAGGCTCAAGGTTGAAATCTAGAATTATGTGAAAGCCTACAAACTAAATGGTGAAGTCATTCCCTGACCTTCACCTGCTCTGGTCCAAGCCCAGACAGATACAAGACAGTAAATTGGGCTCCAGAAGTGGTGAACAGCCCAAGAGCATATAGACCTGTTTTAGGGTTTCGTGATGGAATTATACAGTGAAAAAGCCAGTATACCTTCCAGTGGTTCTACAGAGAAGACTACAGTCAGCAAGCCTCCTTCTGTAAGAGCTTCCAAGTAGGTATTTACTGCCTCCGTCTTAAATATAAAAACCCTGGACATTTGAGGAAAGCTTCCAAATTGAGACAGAAATAAGAACATAGAAGAAACAGACAGTGAAGGGAGCAGAAGAAAACGTCAGTAGAATCAAGATATCCTTACATAAAAGAGCATTTTATTGAACAATGAGACATAAATAGAATGCTATAAAAGTAAAAACAGGAGCTTTTGGAAATGAAAACTGTAATAGAAGGATTGAAAGGGAAAGTTAAGAAATCTAGAAAGTAAAATAACAGAGAGGGGCAACAGTGGAGACAAATAAGAAAACTAGAGTATTCATCCAGAAAGTGTAACATCTTAAATAATGGCTTTAGAAATATATACTAGAGAAAATGGAAGAGAGGACAGTATCTAAGGAATAATACAATCAATATTGCCAAAGCGAAAGGGATTTCTATATTAAAAGTTTCATCCCTTTCACTAGAAAACACCAGGGAAAAAGAGAAGATTCTGAAATGATTTAGAGAGGAAAGAAATAGTTTCCATACAAGAAATAGGAATCAGAATGTTATTGAACTCTTCAGTAGCAACAACTGAATTACATATTGCCTTTAAAGAGCTGATGGAAAATTGTTTTAAACACAAAATTCTATGCTTAGCCACACTGTCAATCAAGTGTCAGGCTAAATAAATGCATTTTTCAGTCCTGCCTCGAAAAACTTACCTCCCGTCTACCCCTACTCAGGAAGTTACCAAGGATGTGTTCAACTAAATGATGAAGTAAACCAAGAACAAGGAAGTGTGGGATCCAGTAAATGGGGTCTAACACCAGAAAGAAGAAAAGAAAATCCTAGGGACGAGCTGTATGTTAGGTGTAGTGGGCGTCTAGTCTAGACTGGACTAGGAGGAGGAGGAAGGGCTCCAAGAAGTAAATATCTGGGAAGAAATCAATTACCTGAATGTTTGAACATTAAGTGACAAGTGACATTGAAAAAGGTGTTACAGATCTTTTGGTACATTTATGAAGAATTAGCTATTGTTAATTTATAAAAAATGAAGCAAGTGAGAAAAGAGGAAATTAATATTTGCCAGAAAATTTTAAAGTTACATATGGAGGAAAATGTAATTCTAGTACCCAGCCTGGCTCAGCAGTAAGTAGTATTTAAATAGTCATCATAGGGACTTCCCTGGTGGGCCAGTGGTTAAGTGCTTCCACTGCAGGGGGTGTGGGTTCAATCCCTGGTCAGGGAGCTAAGATCCCACATGCCTTGTGGCCAAAAAACCAAAACATAAAACAGAAGCAATATTGTAACAAATTCAATAAAGACTTTAAAAATGGTCCACATCAAGAAAAAAATAGTTATCATAATTTGAGCATTGAATGTTGGTTTAAAAAAATTTCTAAAATTTTATTTTCATAAAATTTTATAAAAATTATAATAGAGATAAATACCAGAAGATACTAAAGTACTAAAAAACTGAGAGTAAGTTGCCTCTGGGAAGCAGGACTGGTGTGGAAGAGAGATAGGGCAGGAGGTTTTATTTTTAGAGTAAGCTTTTTATTGCTAAGTACAAGACTTTCTAAATTATGAGCATACACTGCTTTGATTACAAAATTGATTTTTTATAATAAAATAAAGATATGACATCAGTACCCAGAAGAACCAGAGAGATCTAGATTGGCCACAATCCTGAAGAACTGGGGGATTTATCATATCTATCAGGACTGTTAACTAATGAGATCATGCTTATAATTTTGGTCTACACAGGGCTTTTACTTTCCTCTCATTTGGTTATCTTGACAACCTATGAGTATAGTAGGGCTCAGAGATTAATAACTAGCCTTCTCCTAAGCTTGTAAGTGATGAAGTTGTGACTCATACCAGCTCTTCCAACCCCAAGCCCAGGAATTTGGGCATGGTGAGGCATGGGAGCATTATGAGAACCACTTTTCGAGGATGATGGTGGGAGGCCACTGTGGCCTAGTTGCAGGAACAAATCAGCAGACTAGTGATTGAAGCATCAACTCAGAGGAGCCTCGGCTGTAAGCCTGGTGG
>NW_006781401.1:1373128-1380863 GCF_000442215.2 Lipotes vexillifer | reverse complement strand
TGAACCGCTTGCGGATGGGGCTAAACACATATGTGGGGGAATTGTGGGCCAGCTGGAGATTTAAATACCTGGGTACGTCACCACTCAGATTGCTTCAGAGCACTTCACCAGAGAACAGAGGGCTTTGTACTGAGCGGGCCATTCTTCCCTGAATAGGCAAGTATTCCAGTATCAGTTATTTGACTTTTTCAGCTGCCCAGAGTAAGGAACATCTTCCTAATGTTGGGAAATTCCTCACTGTGTAGGTCTTCACAGAAGGCAGAGCCCACCTCCCAGTGTAAAAACCTAAAAGGTCGGATACTTGCTTTCTCAGCCTTCTCTGTGTCTAGGGCTTCAGCACATGACCTAGGCTTTTTCAGTCTAGAGCTGATGGCACAGAGAATCGGAGACTGTAGAGAATTCTTTCTGGAAGCAGGGTAGGAGCAGCAACACCAACACCTAGTGGAAAAGGAGAGAAGTCAGTGACAGTGGTACCAGCGATGGCATTCACTGTCCAGGAGTGGTTTTGGCCAGGGTCCCAAGGCTGCACAAGGTACTCACTGGACTCTTTCTGTGGTGTAGTACTCACTTGCAGCCTTCCTTTGTTGTTTGTTTTCTGAGCCTGCTCCCCAACTTTCCCAGCAGCTCTGTACTGACAGTATCCTTTCAAATAAATTCCGTTTCTGCTTAAGCCAACTAGAGTTGTTTTCTGTGGTTGCAGCTTAGAAGCCTAGTTCATAACAGTACCTATATTAAAAAGACTAGTGTATAAAATTCCAAAATAGAAGACTAGATTGGAAGAGCCTCAAAAGAACGACCAGGTGTTTGATCACTGACTTTGCACAATGACCTTAGAATACGCAGTGTAAGCAGCTCTGAAAATGTGAGAACAGTGAGAATATACTATTGATTCATAATCTTTTTTTTAGTAAAAATCCACTCTTTAGGAGAACTACAGGTTTTCTCATGAACTTTAACAACCCACAGGCCTACAGTAAGAACTTCTGTTTCCATGTCATAAATACCGTTGACCTCAGAACAAAACAGCCCAGAATTAACACCAACATCTACATGCATATTCCAGTCCAGGACATTTTACAGTAATATGCTTTAAACAGATTTATTTTTTCATATTGATCAAAACTGCATTTTTTAATCTTTGGAATATGAAATTTATAACCTTAGTTCCAAAATAGCCTCTGAAATTCATTGTCCATATTTTTAGTCATAATGCATGTGATTATATTTTATTGGATTAAAACTCTAACAGAGAAACAACTGAAAGCAATGACCTAATTTTTTCCCTTAGCAACTTGGTCAGATTCCAAGAGTGTGTGACTTGAAACGAATGCAAAATAGCAAAGACTAACTGTCCCCACTCTAATCCATTCCTCCCTCCTCCCATCCTCTCCATTGTCCCCATGTTGACACTCTTCCTTCTGTCTCGGTTTGGTTGAGCTGACAGTTCATTTTGCTTCTGTCTGTAGTTATTTCCTCTTCAGCAGATTAGTCTGGATATACTTCCTAGAGAACAATGGGACTAAGTTAAAGACCATTATCAACAGATCAGAGTAGTAAATATAGGTTTCAGTTAAATATGTGACATAGATGAAGAATTAATCTCAGTTTCAGGAATGGCAGTTCAAAAGACTCAGGTTACACATCTCTAATCACAATAAAATTTAGCTTACAAAACTTACTCAAAATTGTAACATGTAATATTTAAAATATTTAATTGCACATTTTATTTTAGAACTTAAACCGTTTTTCATATAAACTATAAACTCTTCACCTCTGACCCTCTACTCACAGTTTTCTTTGGTTTTGTAATAGCTTTGACTTTGTTCACTAAATGTTCAAATTCTACCCTTGTCTTTAAGACCAAACTCACATGCTACTTCCCTTGTTTGGTCTTAGGCATTACAAATTAAAAGTATTTTCTGCTTCTTGCAAACTTCTAAAACACTTTGATTATTCTTTTAGGCTTTTACATCTTCTGACTTATTCTGAAATTAACCTATATAACTGTCTCATTTCCTCTACCAACTAGTATCAACTATATTCTCTAAAGATAAGATCAAAATCTGGGTCATCTTTGAATCACCCAAAAAACCTAGCACAGGGCTTTGCTCCTGGTAGACTCTCAGTTATACATTTTGAATTATGTTTAGAACCTATGAAAACTGAGTAACTTTTTCTTTTAAAAGGGGGAAAGGGCATAATAAATGTTTAACCCTAGAAGTTGCAAATAAAATGAAAGCAGGGAGCCTCAATCGAGATAACTATGAAGTATTATTTATAAAAGTAAATTTAGATGTGGTCCAAATGATGTATAACTCTGTACTGTTAAACGCAGTTTTAAGTTAAATTTCAAGTAAAATTGTCTCATCAGCTCTTTACCTTGTTGGTCCATTGATATGAAATAGAATATCAATTGAATTTAGAATATTCTTGGAAGTCAATCAAGGCTATTAATCTTTGAAGCCAAAAAAGTTTAATCCAAGTATAATCTTACCTTTTTGCTAATTATAATTTAGATCAAAGAACTAATTATGTATCTAAAATCTCACTGATAAAAACATATTTACAGTAATAATGCAAATATAATTCAAAATGTTAAAGTAACTTGGAAATTCTTATTCTAAATTAGGCATCTTTTTACTTCTTATTTATCCTGGTTTTTTTTTTGTGTTTTTGCGGTACGCGAAAAATGGTCCATAGAACTTTCCCTATGGTACGCAGGCCTCTCACTGTTGTGGCCTCTCCTGTTGCGGAGCACAGGCTCCGGACACGCAGGCTCAGCGGCCATGGCTCACGGGCCCAGCCTCTCCACGGCATGTGGGATCCTCCCGGACCGGGGCACGAACCCGTGTCCCCTGCATCGGCAGGCGGACTCTCAACCACTGCGCCACCAGGGAAGCCCTATCCTGTTTTATTAAAGGAAAATAAAATTGTAAAGGAGTTGCCATTTTCTTGTCTATTGAAAGTAGTGGGTTTATTCACCCTTATTTTATATACTTAGAAGACAGTGAGTGTAAATATTATGGCTTGTTATATGACTTTTTGAATGTAAATGTAATATACACCAGGCACTTTGCAGTCATAGCAAGTGTTATTTTAAAATACATACAGTTTATTTGAAGTAAAGTCTATCAAATGTCGGTTCCTCTTTATTAAAAATTATGCGGAGTTTAATTAGAAGCCTTTTCTCAACACTAAGCGCAACCTTTTTTTCTGTAATACTGAAATTCCAAGGATGCCACAGTGAAGGGAAATGAAACAGAGGAAGATTGGTTTGGTTTGTTTATTTCCCCCAGTCCAAATTGTGTGTTGATTAAAGTCAGTGTCTAAGCAATTGGATTTAATTTGAACTTTATAGATATTAATCAGATAGAAGATGAAATGCTATACTCAGGCCAGTGTGGATATGAACACAAAACTTTGAACAACAGTACTACTACTCTGAGATAAGAAAGAGCTGAGCATTTATATTATTTAAAGAGTATGTTGAGTTCTGGCCACTTGGAGGATAGCAGATAGCATCTGCAGTGTATTCTGAAACAGAGATACTTGATTTCAGGTTAACTTTTTTTTTTTTTTTTGCGGTACGCGGGCCTCTCACTGTTGTGGCCTCTCCTGTGGCGGAGCACAGGCTCCGGACGCGCAGGCTCAGCGGCCATGGCTCACGGGTCCAGCCGCTCCGCGGCATGTGGGATCTTCCCAGACCGGGGCATGAACCTGTGTCCCCTGCATCAGCAGGCGGACTCTCAACCACTGCGCCACCAGGGAAGCCCAGGTTAACATTTTTTGAACACTGTTGCCATACAAGATGCAGTGCCAGGGAGAAGAGAATTACAGTTTTCTAATGCTACCGTGTACCTAGCAGGCACTTCAAATATGCTGATTCATGTCATCTCCCATTTGCTCAGAGAGGTTCAGAGATAAATAACAGTGCCCAAATTTAATGGTATTTTATAAACAACCTTAGATGAGGTTAGATCTGTGTTCTAATCCTGCCTCTGCCACGTACTAACCATATAAATTCTGTGTGGGATCCTCAGCTTGAGCTCGTTTATTCCTCTTCATAGAAGTACAGGCACCAAGCACTGTGCCTGGCTCCCAGTTGGGCTTTAACAAATGGTTTTAAAACTGGATTACATTAACTCTTAAGTAGACAATTTCTAAAGGTAAGAATTGAGTTATTTTCCTTACACATAATTTGACAGTACAGTTCCAAGTCTCCGAGGTCTAAAAAAATTACCAGATTCAGACTTTTTTAAAAGCAATGATGCAATTGCAAGAAACATCCAATGTTAGATGGCAAAACAGAGCCATTCCAAAAAATGGTCCATAGAACCTTCCCTACGGTGGTGGGCTATTTGGTGTATACTCCCAATTTGCTTTGATTCAGTTATAGTTCCCTTTTCTCTTAGAAACACTAAGAAAAACGGCCTAAATTGTGGCCTTTTCCTAAAGCCCCAACTTATTTTTATTTTTCTGACTCTGCCATCATCAGATTTTGACCTTCCTCTTATACCTTCTATTGCCAAGGAGTGCAGAAACTAATGCAGTCTAAGGTGCAGGTTATACCAGTACAAGGAAAATGGGATTGAGAGAGGGCATTATTAGTGAGTTAGGAGGGGAAATGACAGGAGGAAGAACCTCTGTATTATACAAGTATCCTGGCTTTTCAAACTCAGTGTTGAGATACATAGTTGACGTTTCTGCCTTAAAACCAAATATTGCACTTAACTCCTAAAATATCCAGAGTAGAAGGACTCTGCACAGATACAAGTATTCTGTCTATTTCTGGGTTTAAAAGTGGCTGGAGGAAGCTATTCCAGGAATTAAGATAGATTAAATGTTTTAGCTATTACAGTGTGCAAAACATTGAGCTAAGCTCTTTTTGTGTAATCTTTACAATAGCTCTTAATCTTTACAATAGCTCGTATGGTAGCTGCTATCATCCTGCCTGTTTTAGAGATGAGATGAGTAACTTACCTTGTTACTTCCCCAAGGCCACTTCTATTGATCAAAAGATGGACTTCAAAACAAGAATTTACCGACCACCAACTCTATACGCAGTAGCTAAGCTTCCTATATACTTTGGTTTTTGGCCGCCCCAAGCAGCATGCCAGATCTTAGTTCCCCAACAAGGGATCAAATCCGTGCCCCCTGCAGTAGAAGGGCGGAATCCTAACCACTGGACAGCCAGGGAATTCCCTATACTTCGTACTTTTAAAAAGTTTATAGACAGTGTGTTTAGTAACATTCATAAGTAAACCATTCTTTGTAACAACTTTAAATTTGAATGAATTTATTTCAAAAGCAGTGTATGCTCATTGTTGAAAAAGGGAATAGTACAGAAACATAGCCTAAAGTGTATTTTCACCTATTACCTCTCCTTTCCCCAAATCCTTATTGATGACATGATTTGAACAGTTTGAGTTTCCTTGCAAACCTTTGCATGTGTATGAGTGTGTGTGTGTATTTCACATGCATATCTTGTTCTGTTGTAATATAATAGTACCATACTATACATGTTATCCTGTGTCTCGCTTTTTACATACTTAATAAACTTTGGGAAAATTATGTCGTTACATAATAGTTACTTTATTTTAATAACTGTATTCTTGTTTGTTTCTAAAAATGTAAGGATGCCCTGGTTGGATATTCAGATAATAAAAATAATACAAAAGGTGTTGAAGAACCCTTCAGAATCACTACTCAGTGAAAAACACTTAACAAATAGTACCTTTTTATAAATATCTCCTGAAGACTGAATCTGAGTTTGGAGTGTTAATTTATGAGCCTGCTAAAACATTCAGTGAATATAAACTGACTAGAAAGTTCTTCCATCCAGCTGTTTTTTCATATATGTAGATGAAAAGGAGTATCAATTCCTATTATAAATTAACATGGGCTAGCCTCACTAAATATGTCTCCACGAAGGGGGTAGCTTTGATATATTAAAAGACTTTGAGCTCTGGTTTTGTTCTCTCCACTGAAACATGCCTCATACTTAGCACTGATGTGTCCATAAGACTTTGAATAAATGTTTTTACATGTCAGAGTACTTGAAGGTGAAATATCCACACATTTGAAAGTCATGCCAGAAAACTGAAAACACTATTTGCACAGTTACATGGCTTTGTTTTTAACCATGTTCCTCTTCAACCATAATAGACCCCTGAAGTGGGTTTGTTTTAATACTAAGTTTTCACTGTCAGTGTTCCTTCCTAATGAAGTTTACATTAAAGAACAATGCTGGAACTTCCCTGGTGGTCCCGTGGTTAAGACTCCGGGCTTCCACTGCAGGGGGTGAGGGTTCAATCCCTGGTCGGGGAACTAAGATCCCACATGCCGTGTGGCACGGCCAAAAAAAAAGAAAAAAACAACAATGGTGAATTTTGGAACCTGATTCACTAAACTATTTCTAGAAAATACGTGGGCATCACCTTGGTTTTCTAAACCTTGATATCTGTCTGAGCTTGTATCTAATTATGAGAGGTTCAGAAATGTATGATTAATTTCTTTGTTATTTTTATGCCTCATCATAAATTCTAGATTGATAGTTTTTTGCTTATAAGTGTAAAGAAAAATATTAAGTATCTGAAGTCTTCAGCGGTGTGAACTCCCCCTCCTAACCTAGTTAAATAGAAGGTAGCAAGTACTAAGTTAAATAGTAGATAGATACAGTGTCGTAAATCTGTTCATCATGATAGGTCTGTAAACCTGAGAGAACAGCAGCTGCCTGAGTTTTCAAGCAAATAAAGGTAACAATGGGACATTATGGGGGGAGGGAGGAATATAATCTGTTGATTCAAATGGATCCTTGGTATAGAATTAGCACTGTGACTCCTATACTTTATTCATTTAGCAAACACTTATTGACCTCTTACTGTAGGCCCTGAGAGTAGAGAAATGAATAGGATAGTCCAGTGGTGAGTGCCAATAGGCAATTCCAGTGTCAGTGCCCTAATAGAGTAAAGCACTGAATGGTAGGGAGCACATAGGAAAAAGAGGAGCCTCAAACCTCAATATAGGCAGTTAGGGAAGGAGAGACAGGGAAGGAGGGACAGTATCAAGAAAAACTATACAAGAACTTTACAGGGAAGTGACCTGGAGAATGAAAGGAGTTAAGTAAATAAAGGTTGGAGATAAAGAGGCACATATCAGGCAGAAGGAACTGCAGGTAGCAAGGCCTAGAGATAAATGAGACCAAGGCACTTTTGGCTGGTGGGAAGGGGAGGGGTTGCAGAGATAAGAGAGGTATGGTATGGAGAAATGAGGCTATAGCAGCCGACAGGGCTGTGTAATGAAGAACTTGGTATACCATGCTGAGACATTTGGCCTTATCCTGAGCCTGTGGCCTGATTAAATTTACATTTCTGAACGCTCTCTTTGGTTGCAGCATGCAGAGACCATAAGAAATGTTCCAGAAATAGTGTTTTTATTTTAAATGCATACGTTCTTTAATAGGTAAAATCTATTAATTATGCATCAAAAAGTACTAATTCTTTTTAAAAAGTTCCTTACTCTTATTTATTCATTTATTTAGTAGAATTTTTTGAGCACCTATTTTTTTGCCAGGTACTGTGTAAGCTCTTAGCTCACATTATCTTCTGTGGTAGGTATTATCTCCATCTTACAGATAAACTGAGGCTTGAAAATATTGTCATCGGGGTTTACAACTAGAAAGTGTTAAGGCCTAAATTTGAATCCTGGTTTTTCCAGCTCTAGAGCTACTCTTTCC
>NW_006781401.1:1348486-1373028 GCF_000442215.2 Lipotes vexillifer | reverse complement strand
CTCTTTCCCATTTGAGGGGGAGAGGGAATATGATCTCTGTAAGAAGAAATCATCTGTGAGGTACACTGTTTCAAAGGTAGAACACGATTATATTGAAGAGATAAAACCCAGTAGATATCAAAAAGTTTTCTGAAAGTCATGATTACATGGCTCTACCCCAAGAGCTTTGGACTTTTCCTTTATTATGATAATGGAATTAAGGATACTAGCTTACTGTTTTGTTATTGGGGGAAAATGGTTTAAGAATAATAAACATGGTATAGGTATAAATGGGTATTTTTTGTTTTTAGATAAAGAGGCATACACTTCTGAGTTTTTCACGTAATAAGTACTAGGATTGTTTTTATGTAGCATTTTAATAAATGATCTGTGAGAGAAAAGTGCACAAACATTTAGGTTGTCACTGACCCTTTCTGTTCCCTTTATGATCTTTGACTTGCTCTGCTGTTTTAAGATTATGCTCCCTTCCTACCCTCTCCTACCCCCGCAAATCCCCATACTTGCTTTTGAATTAGAATACATCAGAACAGTGGGTGCCCTCTTCAAGGGAACTTAATTATAGTAATAGCTGCCATTTATTTAATGTTTATCGTAAGTTAACGTGCTAGATGCTGTGTGTATATTTTCTTATTTAATCCTCAAAATAACCTGATGAGGGAGATTTTTAGGATTAGGAAACATTTTTCAGATGAGGAAACAGGCAAAATTTCATACATCACACAGCTAAAGAGAGTTGTGATTGGGTCTTGGATCAGTCTGACTCTAGTGGTGTATCTTGGCATCTCTCTTCCAGTAAGATGCCTGCACGTGAGAACGTGTGTTCAATTTCAAGGAGTTCAGGTATCCTGTAGGTCCCAGAATTAGATCCCCTTGCATTTTAGTTTAGCAGAGGCTTATATATAGTGTTTGTGTGCAGAGAACGGACATCCCCGTGAATGCTTCTCCCTTTCCTTATGCTGTTCTCACCCCAAAAAACACTTAAGCACAAATATTAAAAATGTCATATTAGAAACGTTAATTTATAACAGACATTAAAGAAGTATAAATCTGTATTCAACTAAGTATCTTAGGGATTCTTAGTCTTTTTTTTTTTTTTCCTTTCATGGTGTAAAGAGAAATCTTCAGTCTTTTGTCAGTTGTTGTCTGTGTGCTTTAGCCTCCTTCTTTAGTTACTAAAGTTGTTCTTTAGACATTTTCAGCTTCTTTCCCATCTTTGTTTTTCCCTTTCACACAGCTTGGCAGAGCTGTAAGAGTAAAGAATACAAGCACTCTTTGTACATTTTCACACACAAGTTACATGAATCTCAGTGATTGTGTCTTTCCCATCAGAAGGGAGTAATGTTCTCAAAGCAGCGAACCTTCTCATTTCCTTCCCAATATTTGCTTGGATTTTGTGGTCATTGATTGATTTTTTATTGAGCACTGAGGGAAGGAACTCCTGGCACCTTCCATAGCCTGGTGTTTTTTGTTATTTTTTTATTATTTGATTTTTTGAATAGATAATCATTCAAATGGAACAGAATTCAAAAGGTACAAAAGGGTACTCAGCGAAAGGTCTCCTGCCCTCTCAACTTTTTGTCCCCCAGCCCCTCTGTTCCCCTTCACAGAGGCAACCAGTGTTATCAGTTTCTTGTATATCCATCCAGATAGACAATCCAGAGATTGTATTAGAACATAACTTTTAAAATATACTGAAAGGGAATTTTAAAAGATATTTGGAATGGATCTATAATACTAGTAATGCTTTCTGGCATTTAGCTATTACAAGAAAATCTTACAAGGCTGTTAAAAGGGGCAGTAGTTTGAAAGGTATACTTCCACATAGATAAATATGTTACACTTAAGTCTCTGCCTGTATGTTAATGCCCTTCTACGCAACAGGGACAACCAGGTTCTGAACATTAGCCAAAAGAGTATAAGAAATAAAACCCAGAAAAACTCAGTCTACTTTTTTTTTTATAATGAAAATAGATTTTAATCCAGAGTTATTTTTTCCCCCAGCTTTATTGAGCTATAATTGACATATAGTATTGTGTAAATTTAAGGTATACAATGCAATGATTTGATACATGTGTACATTGCAAAATGTTTACCACAATAAGATTAGTTAGCATATTCTTTATCTCACATAATTAACATTTTGTTGTTGTTATGGTGAGAACATTAAAGCTGTGCTCTCACAGCAACTTTCAGGTATACAGTACAATATTGTTAACTAGTCTCCATGCTTTACATTAGATCTCTGGACCTTATTCATCTTATAACTGAAAGTTTGTACCCTTTGACCAACATCTTATTTTCCCTGCCTCTCAGCCTCTAGAAACCACCATTCTATTCTCTGTTTCATGAGTTTGATGTTTTTAGATTCCGTGTATAAGTGATATCATACTTTTCTTTCTCTGACTTATTTCACTTAGCATAATCCTCTCAGGGTCCATCCATGTTGTTGCAAATGGCAGGATTTCTTTCTTTTTATGGCTGAGTACTAGATATAGATTATAGATATAGATATCTCACATTTTCTCTGTCCATTCATCTGTTGATAGACACTTAGGTTGTTTCTATGTCTTGGATTGGCTATTGTGAATATTGATGTGATGAACATGGGAGTGCAGATATCTCTTCAGGATAGTGATTTCATATCTTCAGATATATACATACCCAGAAGTGGAATTGCTGGATCATATGATAGTTTTATTTATAATTTTGTGAGGAACCTCTCTACTGTTCTCTGTGGCTGTACCAATGCACATTCCCACCAACAGTGCACAAGGGTTCCCTTTCTCTCCAACCTTGCCAGCATTTGTTGTCTCTTGTCTTTTTGATAATAGTCATTCTAACAGGTGTAAAATGATGTCTCATTGTGGTTTTGATTTGCATTTCCCTGGCGGTTAATGATGTTCAGCACCTTTTCATGTACTTGTTGGCCATTTGTATGTCTTTGGAAAAGTGCCTATTAAGTCCTTTGCCCAGTTTTTTACTCAGATTGTTGCTGTTGAGTTGTATGAGTTCCTTATATATTTTGGATATTAACCCCTTGTTATTTATGGCTTGCAAATATTTTCTCCCATTCTGTATGTTACCTTTTTATTTTGTCAATTGTTTCTTTTGCTATGCAGACACTTTTTAGTTTGTTATAGTCCCACTTGTTGATTTTTGTTTTTGTTGCTTGTGCTTTTGGTGTCATATCCAAAAATACTTGCCGAGACTGATGTCAAGTAGCTTTTTCCCAGTGTTTTCTTCTAGGAGTTTTACAGTTTAAAGTCTTTAAGTCCTTAATCCATTTTGAGTTAATTTTTTGAGTGGTATTAGATAGGGGGTCCAGTTTCATTCTTTTGCATGTAGGTATCTAGTTTTCCCTGTACCATTTATTGAAGAGACTATCCTTTCCCTCACTGAGTATCTTGGCTTTCTTATCAGTCCTTTTTTTTTTTTTTGGCCAAACTATGATACACCTTTACTTAAAATATTGATTGCAGTTCTTACTGCTCTTCAGAAATGTAGTAACGTTAGACATGTTCTGAGAAAAGGCAGCTAAAGCAGATCAAAGAAATGAGTACTATGGCAGACTAAAATGATTAGGATTGTCTAGTATGTCAGAAAGGACATTGCTAAGATGCTTATAAACTTACTGTGACCCCTAATGATCCTCACCTTCAGGTATTCATACCATTAGGCAACCCCCTCCCATTAAGTGTGAGTGCGACATAAGACTTGTTTCTAACTAATACAATATGGTAAAGATGATGGGATATCACTCCCATGGTTACATTATATTATATAAGACTTCATCTTCATAGTAGACTTACACTAGAGACTTTTTACCTTGCCAGCTGTGAAGAAGTAAGCTACTACGTGGTGAGATGGCCTGTTGAGTGTACTGCATGGCAAGTACTGCAAGCAGCCTCTTGGAGCTGAGTGTGAACCCCGCAGCTAATAGCCAGCAAGAAGCTGGGCCTTTAGTTATATGGCTGCAGGGAAATGATTTCTGCCAGCAACCCAAAAGAGCTTGGAAGCAAATTCTTCCCCAGTTGAGCCTTCAGATGAGAATGTAAACCCAGTTGGCACCTTGACTGCAGCCTTAAGAAACCCTGACTAAGGACCCAGGTGACCCATGCCCAGACTCCTGACCCACATAAAATATGGGATGATATGTTTGTTGTTTTAACCCACTAAGTTTGTGATAATTTGTTACATAGCAATGGAAAACAAATACCTTATTTAATCTTCTGATTTTCATAGGTTGGAATGGTTTAATATCAACAGTTCCATGTGATTTAACTTAATTAGGGGAAATCAGTAATTTAAATCTAATTTATCACAGAGCCTTCAAGGTGATAACCAGCCACGCCTCTATAAAAGACTCAGTTCAGGAAAGATGGTGCTATTAGCCACAGTCCCAGCTGCTACAATTGGCTGGAGGCTATAATTGATATTCTCATTGTAACTACATCACTCAGAGTTCAGTCAGGGAAGCTGAGCAACTCTGACTTTCGGGGTAGGGGAATTACTATAGGAATTGGGCCTTACCCAATTGTGGGAGAAGCTGGGGAAGTGAAGGTCTGAAAGGGAGAGGAGTTAGACCCAAAGGAATTAACAACCAGTCAACCTGGGAAGCCAAGGACATCGAGCCACTAAGGTGGAGCTGCAAAGGGGAAAGCACGCCCGATAGTGGCTCCGTGGATCTGCAGCCAATCATCTGGTGGTTGCCTGAGGCTGGTGTTGTCACCAGGGCTGCAGTTGGGAGGGAGAGCTGGATGCAGAGCTGCAGAGAGCAAGGACAAGCTAGAATCCACGGGCACCTCTGTGTCTGCCTGTCACCACATCTAGCTACAGTGACTTTTTTTGTTGTTTGTTTTCGGGTTTTTTTGTTGTTGTTGTTGTCGTTTTTGGCTGCGTTGGGTCTTCGTTGCTGCATGCGGGCTTTCTCTAGTTGCAGCAAGCAGGGGCTACTCTTCGTTGCGGTGCACGGGCTTCTCATTGCAGTGGCTTCTCGTTGCAGAGCACGGACTGTAGGCACACGGGCTTCAGTAGTTGCGGCGCGTGGGCTCAGTAGTTGTCATGCACGGGCTTAGTTGCTCCACAGCATGTGGGATCTTCCCAGACCAGGGATTGAACCCATGTCCCCTGCATTGGCAGGCGGATTCTTAACCACTGCGCCACCAGGGAAGTCCCTACAGTGACTTTTAGAGAGTAATGGCTGCTGCTGCTGCTTCCTTTCAAATCACATATTTCTGTTTTGGCCAACTTTAGCTTAGAAACAGACAGGGATGGAGATCGTGGAAAAGAGTTTTAGCTTAAGCAAGTTTAAACAGTACAGGTCAGCACAGTCTCCCTCTTCCATCACCCAACCTAGATTTTCTTCATGCTTTGCCAGCATTTCATCAGGTCTAGATAGCCTGCCAGGTGAGATGACCCAGACCTTCATCCCAGAAGTATCTGCAGTTGCCCAGCCTCCATTATCACTGAGCAAGGAAGCACCAAAAGGTACTGCAGTTGAGTCCCTCGGATTCTGGACGAACACCTTCCTGCTCCTTTTGTACTGCCCCAAACCTAGCACCCTGGCACAGCACTCTCAATATCCACTCTCACAGTATTTATATCCAGGTCTTGTAATTCCTTGGGTGGGTGTGCTTTCTTCCCAGAACAGGAACTGTACTTTCTCTCTCAGAATGTAATTATGCTTGAACAGATCCTGATTAGTGGTTTGGAGCTAGTGAGAGGAGGCAGGGGCAGATGTTGAAGAAGACAGACCCTGTCTTTTCAGGCACCTCCAGGGTCTTCTGGCAAGAGAACGCTACTGTCCTCTAGCGAGGAGTTGGGAGGTGCTGCTCCTCCCAGCGCGGAAAGTTCAAGTGAGTCTTGGGGTTTAGCTTTCCTAGCTCATCCACCCAAATATCCCCCTCCCAGGTTTCTGTGTCCACCTGTTCCTATCAAGACCCAGGTTTTGTCAGAGGTTTGCCAAGGCTTTGCTCAAGTCTTCTTTGTAGTTCTGATATCCTTAAAATTAAATCTTGAGCCTGAGTTTTGGCAGTCTTTTCTGCAGCTGCAGGAAATAAGGGTCTCTTTGAACACTGATCTAGAAGTTTCCCGATTTTGACAAAATTCTTAGACTTGAGGGGTGACTGTCATTTTCTTTTTTTCATGACTTTTCATCCAGCCACATCAGGTCCTTCAAATGACTATCGTTTCCATTCAAGTCCAACCACTACTTCTGAACTAATGCTGCACTTAGTGAAGAATCTTAGTATTGCCATGCTGCTACAGGCAGGGGGTATCACCACCCCACTTGTCATTAGGAATGGGGTCCTCTTCGCCATCTTACCAGTGAGTGATTTAGTTCCAGAATCTCACTCAAGAATCTTATTTCCTAGGGCCACTTATCTTACTATCATAGTGTGGGTGTCTCCTCTCATTCCCCCATAACCTGTGCTGAAACAGCCTAAAACAAAGGCTTGCTTGCAGGTAGTTTATTTGGTAAGGAATCCCATGAACAAGAGTGAGAATTAGAGGGATTGAAACAGGGGAAGAAGGAAAGCAGCGTAAGAATGGGCCACTGTGTTGGTTACCACTGGAGGCTACTGGGCTTCAAGCCTGCTTCAAGCCAGGATCCTTGAGGAGTTTTGTAGAATCTTCAGAATGGTCCTCCTGAAGGATAACAGAGAGGAGCCTTTATCCAGCCAGCTCTCAGATGTTGCAGAGTCCAAGGACTAGCAATGAAAAACACTAAGGCGTAGATTGACTTGTCTTCTAACCCCCATGTCTCATGCTTATTCTCTGCCTTGGGTCTGGAATTCTGGTCGCCTTTTTAAAATAGATGTGCAGGGATGATATGTTGATGGTGGTGTTTTAGAAAGCAAACCTTTCGGCTGCGTGATCATTATAGATTAGAATACTGAAGGGACAGAGATAGTGGGAAGCTTTTCTATAATTAATGTGTGAGGTACTGAGGATTTGAACCAAGGTGGTGTTAAGGGGAATGGAAAACAAAGCTAATCAAAGAGCATTTTGAAGGAAGAATCAGTAAGAAACATTAACTAGTTTGTTGTGTGTGTGTGTGTGTGTGTGTGTGTGTGTGTGTGTGTGTGTGAAAGAGAGAGAGAGAGAGAGTTGGCACAGCTGATTTAAGATTTCTTGCCTAGAAAAAGGATAGTGTTCATGGACACATTGGCTCCCCGATGTTATTTAACATAATCTTCAGAACTCTGATGGGATGATTTCATCCTGGATGTGAGGAAATGAGACTAACAGAGGGTGATGTGCTTTGATCCAGTACAGGCTGATAGGTGAGAGCCAAGAGTTAGTGATATAATTACCTGAATTCAAAGCCTTATATGCTCTTTCTGCTACTTCCTGCTGCCCTCACTTCCCTCTTGTTTCATAATTCCTTTCCTTAGGATTTGGAATCAGTCATGTACGGGTTAGTAGGGAAGAACTGAAACAACTTTTCTCTCAAGCCTGTTTGCACTTGAAGTCTTAATTCTAACTCTGGTGCCACTGAAGAGTCACTGTGCCTGTTCTAAGGCCAGCCTTCCTCTAACCTTATTATATTGTTTTATGTTGCATGGCAAGCCGTAATCTCCATAATTCCTTTTCTTTCTTCCCCCTTGTCTATTTCTTTCTTCCTCTTACCACCTCAAACCCAATATGAAACTCTAAATTTGGAAGCAGCTTTGCATTTCCTGTTGGATATGAGCCAATGAAAAGGTTTCCCACTGATACTGGTAAAACATGTATGAGGGTATACCTAGGAATAACGAAGAGTATGAGAGTGGCAGTAAAGACAGATGCTGACAGTGTATTATTCAGGAAATCTGTCAACGTTGAAGTGCATTTTAGTTATCAGAGGAACGCAAAGAGGAGAAAAAAATGTTCATAATAAAAACAGAAAGTGGTCCTATTTAACATGCAGCAGTAACAATCATTTGTATTACTAAATATCAAATTAATTTGTTTCACTTTGTATTTCTGCCTTGATCATTCGTGTTATATAGCTCAAATTTTTGAAGAAAGGCATTTTTGCCACCGTTAAAGATTAGAAAGAAGATATTCTGGTGAAAGAGAATAGAAGAAAGGATATGAAAAGTTGGAGATGGATCTGTAAAATGGGGTTATCACACAAGCAAAAAGAATTGTAAATTGCAAGAAGACAGACTTCATACTGTCTGCCAACCTCACAACAGCATCGTTGAAAATCTGCTACCTGAGCAAAATACATGGGCATCTTTGAGCCATTACATGGCTAGGTCATAGATGAGTTTTTCTGTTACAAGGAAATCGTTAAAAGCTTTGATTCATCCAAAAAGGTGTATTGTTTATTAGTCATTGCTGTGTAACAACCACCAGAGAATCTCAGTGGCATTTAATAAAAAACATGTATTTCTCACAAATTTCCAGGTCAGTTGAAATCCCAAATTTAAATTTGCAGCACTGGAGTCACTCTGATTGCCACCATGGTTGAGTAGGGCCGGTGGCTCTGTTCCCATTGCTGCTCATTTTCCTCCTGGGACCAACAAACTAGCCACAGTATGTGCTTCCCATGGCAGTGGCAGAAAGTGAGAGGGCAAGTCTAGTTCCCAAAAGTACTTTTGAAGCCTTTTGTCACATCACATTCACTAACATTTAATTGGCCAAAGCAGATCTCATGACCAATTCCAAAGTCTTGGGGCAGGGAAATACACTCTGCCCCTGGAGGTGGCGGGGTAGGGGGATCAGAAGGCTGGTAGTAGTGAATATATCTAAACAGTAATCTAGCACATGTGGATAATAGTCTAAGAAGCTCTAAAGTTCTAGTTTAAAAGGGTAAAGTAGTCATTCTGACTGTGTCATTTAGTTGTCTTTAAAGAAATATATGTACTGTTTAGTCTGTAGTTAGGAAATGGAGTCAGTAAGCTCTATAGGGAAAAAAGAGAGCATGTGCCCTCTCTTATGTTTGTTTTTAATTAATTATTTACCAGGTGTCAGGTAGATAGATAGAATCAGAGATAAGATGGGACCACTACTGGAACTTCCCTGGTGGCGCAGTGGTTAAGAATCTGCCTGCCAATGCAGGGGACACGGGTTTGAGCCCTGGTCCTGGAAGATCCCACATGCCACGGAGCAACTAAGCCCTGTGCGCCACAACTACTGAGCCTGCGTGCCACAATTACCGAAGGCCGCACACCTAGAGCCCGTGTTCTGCAGCAAGAGAAGCCACCACAATGAGAAACCCACGCACCTCAACGAAGAGTAGCCCCCTCTCGCTGCAACTAGAGAAAGCCCGCACAGAGCAATGAAGACCCATCGCAGCCAAAAATAAATAAATTTATTAAAAAAAAAAAAAAGATGGGGCCACTACCCCAAAGGAGCGCTCAGTCTGATAGAGCATTCAGACAAATATATCAGAAAGATAAACTAGTATGAGAGTTTAATGCTATTACAGAGAGAAACACAGGGCACCATGGAAACTTTTAGGTAAGAGGAACACCTGACTTTTGACTTAGACTTTGGGGAGCAGGTTCAAGGTAGGCTTTTGAAAGAGGCAATATCTAAGCTGAGCCTAAAAGATGTGGAGGAGTTACGAAGGAAAATTAAGAGCATTTCAGAAATATGGAGCAACATATGTAAAGGCCTAGAGGTGAGAGAGTTCAGTGGAATTCTAGGAAATTGTAAGTAATGCAGTATTGACTAGAGTGCAGAATATGAGCCGAGTAGGGGCTGGAGAAGTTGGCAGAGGCCATATCATCCAAAAAACTGCAGTTTGGATTTTATCTTGACGTCAAGCTACTGAATAATTTGTTAACATATATAACAAAGTTGTGTGTGTGTGTGTATATGTGTGTGTATATATATGTGTGTGTATATATATATGGGGAGGGAAGTGCCAGAGGAGGGAGGAGGAAGGGCTAGATTTCCCAGAGGAAACGAAGTGACTTTTGGATTAAAGATGTCTGCAGAATATCCATGTGAACTCTGGGAAGTTAAGGAATGAGTCTGGGAAGTTTAAGAAATGAGTCTCGATGTCAGGAGAGAGCTCTATGTTGGACCTTGAAAGACATAAGGATACAATGGGAGTTAAAGGCCGTGGGGACAGGTGACATTACCCAGGAAATTGTGCAGTAGAAAGAGCTTTGTAATTACAGCACTTGGCAAGTAGGTACTCCAGAATGTTCGAATGAAGGAAGAATATCAAGGATACAGTCTCATTTAAATCTCATATCATAACCCTGAGTTAGGAATATAATCCCAGTTTTACAGATGAAAACATTTCAGGCTCAGGGAGGTTAAGTGATTTGCCCAAAGTGACTTTCCTGCTAAATGGTCAAGCTGGGATTTCAAGTCAATTTGATTTCAAAGTCCATTTTTCCTGTCATGTCTAGCTTCTTTGTAAACCTCAGAAGTTTAAATATATGATGTTATCTTTAATTCCCTTTCTTCCCTCTGCCAATATCCTGGTTTTAGTAGGATTGTGACACATTCTTTTTAAAACCACATTTTCTCTAATTTGCCTGGCTTTGTCCCCAAACATGTCTACCAGATTGCCTTTCCTGTCATGTTGACTCATACTACTTGACTCCACTTCAGTGCCTGCTTTAAAACAGCAGACTGACAGAAGTCCTCCACTGGCTACTGGGTGAGGCCTGTCCTCAGCTTGGCATTCAAGGCTTACAGTAAAATCTTGAGAACTGTTCAGAACTTTTCCATATTTCTCACTTCTCATCAGCACATATTCATGCCTTTGGTGTTGTTTACATGCAGATTTCATTTATAAGGATCTCATTTTAATGTTTAGATTAAATAAATTCATCTTTAATCTTTAGATTTAATTACTCTTATGCTTACTCTGTTATTTCTAAAAACGATTTTATCTTTGTGGCAGAAAAAGCTTGGATGTCATCCTACCTTAGTTCCATACCCAGTGTAAGGGTTCTTGGAACCCTACTCCTAATGCGACAAGCTAGCCTCTGCTCCTGCCTTTTTCTAGAGGGATCCTTTTGTTGAGGGGAGGTAAGGAGAGCAGTTCTAATTGTTAGAAATTTCTTAATAATGGGTCAAAATCTCTCTTCTTTTACCATCATGTGTTTCCCAGGACTTGCCCTTGCAACCACAGAGAATGGGTCATTTCTTTTCTGCCTCATGAGGTTCCATCAAACATTGAAAGATAGCTCTTATGTCTCTCCTCAGGTTTCTCTTACATAAATCAATAATAATCTTGTTTGTTCAGAGCTTTTCTTCAGTAACAGGTCTCAAACTCTCCACTGTACTTACACCCTCCTCTGAGTATTCTGGAGTTTTGTCATTGCCCGTCTAAACACAGGGCTCAGAACAGAACACAGCACCCCACAGGAGAGCAGTGCAACATTATTCCTTTGATTATGACTCTATGCTTGTATCTTAAAAGCCTGAGATTGCTTTAGTTTTATAGCAGCCATGTCACATTTTGCATTTGTTCAGTTAACATACCCAGATATTATCTTTAAATAAGCGGTTATAGTTAAGCTAGCTCGCCCCTATCTTTTATTGTGCCGTTGCTTTTCTTTAATCTAAATATAGAACTTCCTGATTTTTTTAGTTAGATTTCATCTTCATTTCGATCCATCTTTTTAGCTAATTATGATCATTTTATCCAGTGTATTTTTAACTGCGTTTCCCAGCTTTAGGTCATCTCAAGACTTTGAAGCATACTTTCCACAACTTAATTCAAATTCCTTTTTTTTTTTTACATCTTTATTGGAGTATAATTGCTTTACAATGGTGTGTTAGTTTCTGCTTTATAACAAAGTGAATCAGTTATACATATACATATGTTCCCATATCTCTTCCCTCTTGTGTCTCCCTCCCTCCCACCCTCCCTATCCCACCCCTCTAGGTGGTCACAAAGCACCGAGCTGATCTCCCTGTGCTATGCGGCTGCTTCCCACTAGCTATCTAGTTTACGTTTGGTAGTGTATATATGTCCATGCCACTCTCTCACTTTGTCACAGCTTACCCTTCCCCCTCCCAATATCCTCAAGTCCATTCTCTAGTAGGTCTGTGTCTTTATTCCCGTCTTACCCCTAGGTTCTTCATGACATTTTTTTTTTTCTTAGATTCCATATATATGTGTCAGAAAGAGAAAGTCAAATTCTTGATTAACATCGGAAAGACAGAGACTCTCCACTCCATCCCGGGAGTTAATCAGTGCTACTTGCAAATGGTTCTGTTAGCCACTGTTCTGTCATCCCTCCACATCTTTCTGTCTTATCTTCAAAGATCTCATTTGTACATTCAGCAAATTTTTATTTAATGCCTGCCATGTGGTAGAAGGTGCTAGAGATACAGTGAAGACAGCGGTCCCCGTCTTCTGTAGCTAACAGTCTAGAGACATCATGAAGTGTTTTGTTAAATGCTTTGCAGAAATCAGGTTATACAGTTCTCTATGATATTCTGCTTATCTGGTACCATATCAGAAAAGGGGAGGAAGCATTACTTTTTACAAACTCGATATTGGCTCCTAATGATCTTATATCACCTGAAAATGGGAATTGTTATCTTTCTCTTTTCACTTTTCATAGGTTCACAAGAACTTTGAGCTTTGGAGGTCTCCAGAGTTCACTGCTGCCCTTTCTGTCTTTTACTACTCTATCTTTTAAACCTCTGATCTCATTAGAGAGCAGCCTGTTTAGCCACATTTTTGTTGTTGGTGGTGGTGTTTAAACAACCCCCCCCATTATTGGGGTTCTTTTTTTATTTTATAGTAAACTTAGTTGTGAAGAATTTCTGTCCAACTTTAGCCATTTTCCTCTACACAGTCTTTGTCACTGTAATTTTACTTATATTTTATCTTTGTATTTTGAAATTATCTTTCCTAAGGAAAATAGATGACTGTCCTCAGATTTTCTTCTTCTTTTCTTTGAGCTCTTAAGGTGCCATAGTCACTTTCTCCAGGATTCTGGTCCTTTTCACTTAAACCACATATTTCTTTTTAGTTCACCAGATGAACAAAAAACTGCAGTATTTTATCTGTATTCTGAGGGATTAAACTATCGACGATGCAAAGTGTTGGGTTTTTATTAGAATAATACAAAAAACAGATGTCCTCATAATTCCTAGAAGATAGCCCACCTGTCTTACCCTCAAGGGTGGATTCTCTTATCAGTCAGGTGTCATCCAAGCCTTCCTCTTGCCAGTTCCCGAAACTGTACCATTTCTACCTATTCTTCTTTCTTTCCCCTTTGGTCCAGTGCCCTCCACTATAATGTCTTATACAAATTGTTGAGTTGCACATAGATGTTTATTTTCTTAAACAATTATGAGGGTTCCTTGCCTTTTTCTATGGATCTGTCTCTATGGAACAGCAGATTTCCTATAGATGTCATAATCTATTATAGTTACCAATTGTTACCCCATCCCACCAAGTCTTGGTGATTACCATGAGATTTTATTTATCTCCTTGTTCTTTTTTACCATTGATACTTTTTTTTTTTTTGCGGTACGCGGGCCTCCCACCGCTGTGGCCTCTCCTGCTGCGGAGCACAGGCTCCGGAAGCGCAAGCTCAGCGGCCATGGCTCATAGGCCCAGCCGCTCCGCGGCATGTGGGATCTTCCCAGGCCTGGGCATGAACCCGTTTCCCCTGCATCGGCAGGCGGACTCTCAACCACTGCGCCACCAGGGAAGCCCTACCATTGATACTTTTAAGGTTGGTGTCTAACACACTGATGTTCAATACGTAATATTTATGATTAATCTCAAGAAGTATTTGCCTTCTCTTTTAGGCTGTGAGGATATCATTGCTGAAAGCATCTCATTAGATACCTTAATTGCCATCCTCAAGTGGAGCTCTCATCCATATGGCTCTAAATGGGTACACCGACAAGCTTTACATTTCCTCTGTGAGGAATTTTCCCAGGTCATGACTTCGGATGTTTTTTATGAACTCAGCAAAGACCATCTGCTTACTGCTATCCAGTCTGACTACCTACAGGTAATCATTTATACACCTCTCAAATTCATTGTCATTCATAGGTGCACCAAGAAACCCATCTGTACTCTGTTACTCTCCCATCTAGGGAGATCAGCCCACCCAGGAATACCCTCATCATATTTGTGCAGCCACAACCTTCTAGCTCTCTGGCCCTTTGTGCACTCTGCCGCCCTGATTCAGCATTGTGAACCGGCCCAGGTCCTAACCAACCACGCCAAAGGGGTTGTGACAGTAGGCAAAAGGCAAGGTCAGAAGCATATCCCAATGGTGATTCTCTTGGCTTCTGTTAATAATAGATTCAGTGTAATGGTTTCATTTATTTGGTGAGGTATCAGAAGATACTTAGTTTAAGCGGCACAAAGTAAGAATAATATTCAATTTCTGACCTACTCAAATGCTTATAAAAACTCAAAGTGTGTGTCCCGCTGAAGTATAATGATGTTTTCAACTACTTATTTTTAGTCAGAAGTACTTTTAAGCAAATTCTTGTGCCCTTGATTTATATGTCCTTCATATTAGGTAATTTAAACTAACAATAGATGTAAAATATTGTAAAAAGATACTTTCAGGTAGAATATGTTCAAGCTTTTTTTTCTTTTTGCATATTGTGGCCGTGTGACTTTTACGCTAGAAACTGTACAACAGTTTTAATGTTATGAAGTCATAAACTCATTGAGCCATTTCCTGTACCAGAAAAATTATGAAATGCTTCCATCTCAGTCAGAAATGAAGATTTAAAAAATCCATTTAGCATCTGTGTTTTTCCTTCATATATTGCTTTGATTGCAGTACAAATGTTGTCATAATTGGTTTTGATTTATTTAGTATCTGTGTTCATTAACCTTATTTCACTGTCCTGATGCAGACATTATGGGAGTTAGGATTTGTCAGTTCTCTCAATTATTGTTTTTAGAAGCTTTGCATTTCTTCTTAGAAAGTAAAAACCTTGGACAGCAGCCTAGATTTTGCCCTCAGATTTTAAATAAAGTACAAAAGAGGGGCTTCCCTCATGGCACAGTGCATAAGAATCTGCCTGCCAATGCAGGGGACACAGGTTCAAGCCCTAGTCTGGGAACATCCCACACGCCACGGAACAGCTGAGCCTGTGCGCCACAGCTACTGAGCCTGCACTCTAGAGCCCACAAGCCACAACTACTGAGCCTGCGCTCTAGAGCCCACAAGCCACAACTACTGAGCCCACGCGCCACAACTATGGAGCCTGCGCACCTAGAGCCCGTGCTCCGCAACAAGAGAAACCACTGCAATGAGAAGCCCACACACTGAAATGAAGAGTAACCCCCACTCACTGCAACTAGGGAAAGCCCGCACACAGCAACGAAGGCCCAACACAACCAAAAAAAAAAAAAAAAAAAAAAAAGTACAAAAGAATGAGGGGCACATTGCCATTTCACAGACAGTGCTTGAAGGGTCCTTCGCCATTCAGTAGCATACTTTGTGGAGATTGTAGTGTCTTCTGCCAAAACAAGTTGCCATACTTGTTTTTTTCTGCTCCTGCAGGAGATAGCGGTCACACTGTATCCTTACACTTCTACTTTCATCTGTTTATCTCCATATTGTCCCAAAAAGAATTTAAGCCAGCTGTATCGAAACCATATAGTAAGGTAAATTTAAAACAGGGGAAGAAAACAGGATAAAGAAAAAATAACAATGGAAATAAGAATAAAAACTTAATTAGAGCCAAGAGTGATGTTACTGGACAAAACACATGTCATCCGGTCTTGTGTATTTGCTGCTGATACACCACAGGTTTAGCTCAGACATTGGAAACAGCCAGTGTAAAGAGTGAAGCGTGACAAGTTGCATGTTGTATTTACTTTATGACCTAGGAAGAGTCATTAATGAGATTAACCATCTATCTGATTGCACTAAAATAAATGTGAACCATTTTTTATTATAGGCAAGTGAACAAGATATCCTTAAATATCTGATTAAATGGGGTGAGCATCAGTTAATGAAGAGAATAGCAGACAGAGGTAAGCTCAGAAAACTAGCTTGCAACTGTAAGCTTTTCCTGGAAGTTACTGAAGTGCGTGTTGCACGTCAGTCTTTTGACAGTTGCCACTGTTGCCTGATGAAAACAGAAAGTTTTACAATCAGTAGAATCCTTTAGTGGAAAGGGTATATACTTTGCTAGAAATAAATATACCAGAAAATTTAACTTTGCAACTTTAAAGCAATACTCTTAATGTTATCTTTCTATGTGTTTAATAATATATGTTGACTGATTTCTGAAAGTATTAGAGTGAAATTTTTCATTTAATTAAAGTGTTACAAAAGCATGTCATTGATGAAAATGTTCTAGAATTAGATCGTGGTGATAGGTGCACAACATTCTAAATGTACTAAAAGTCCCACTAAGTTGTACACTTTAAGATGGTTAAAATGGTGGGTTTTATGTTATGTGAATTTTGCCTCAAGGGAAAAAAAAATATATGACTACCCAAAGACAGTATATTTGTTGTTTATTTTAAATTTTTGTGGAAGGTAAAGGAGAAATAATCCTTTTGAATGGGCTCCGCTGGGGATACTGCAGAAGAGTTAGAAGCATCATATGTAGCTTACGATTTTAACTAAACTTTGGAAGCTTATGATTCTATAGCAGTCTTATATTTATATCTAGGGTTAGCCCACCCACCTGTGCTCCTTCTTTCATAGAATATTGTGTTCCTCTATGTAGTGAACCCAAATCAAAATATTAGAAAAATTAAATGCAGGTTTCCCTTTCCTGTCATTTTCAACAGCTTTATATAAATATAATTTACATACCATAAAGTTCACCTTTTTAAAGTGTTCAAGTCAGTGTTTTTTAGTACACTTACAGAGTTGTTCTGCCCACATTTTAAAATATATTTTAAAAAAATCAAGCTAGGGCTTCCCGGGTGGCGCAGTGCTTGAGAGTTTGCCTGCCGATGCAGGGAACACGGGTTCGTGCCCCGGTCCGGGAAGATCCCACATGCCGCGGAGTGGCTGGGCCCTTGAGCCACGGCCGCTGAGCCTGCGCATCCAGAGCCTGTGCTCCACAACGGGAGAGGCCACAATAGTGAGAGGCCCACGTACCGCAAAAAAAAAAAAAAAAAAAAAAAAAATCAAGCTAAACCTGCCTTCAGATCTTTTTATAGTGTCCCTTTAATATACTACAACCCAAGCGCTAGGGAACAAAACAGTCCTCCTATCTTATTTCTCCTAATTTATCTTTTGCTAAAAGCCTTTAGCAATTTCAGATTTGAAAATTTTTAAATACAAAAACCACTACTATCAATTTGGGACATTTTTGAAATGTCATTATACAGTCTATCCTTATTTGCAGATTCTATATTTTCAAATTCACCTACTTGCTAAAATTTATTTGTGATCCCCAAATCAGTACTCATGACACTTGCATGTTCATTTGCAGAGATGTGCAGAGTGACACAAAATTTGAGTCATACGTTTCCAGCTTAAGGTAGAACAGAGTGACACTCTGCCATTTTATTTCAGCTCTCAAAGCAGTGTCCTTTTCATAATCTTTTCAGTGCCGTGTTTTTCACATCTTTATGGGTTTTTCTGGTGATCCCACGGTCTAAAATGGCCTCCTAGTGTAATGCTTAGTACTATCTAGTGTTCTTAAGTCCAAGAGTGCTGTGATGTGCCTTACAGAGAAAATATATGTGTTGATAAGCATAGTTCAGGCATGAATTACAGTGCTGTTGGCTGTGAGTTCATTGTTAATGAATCAACAATATGTACTACTAAGGTGTCTTTAAACAGAAACACACATAAAACAAGGTTATGTCTTGATTGGTTAACAAAACAAATGTGACCAGACGCTCACAGGGACCTAACCCTGTGTTTCCCTAAGGAGCAGTGGTTCAGTGTTCACTAACTGTGGTGGCTTTAGAGAACAAAACCACCCCAGATAACAAGAGTTGATTGTATATAATGCTACATAATCATCATAGGCTTGTTCGTTGATGTAAGGCTGGTAATGATGAAATGTCATATTTATTTTGAGCAGATAATGAACATCCTTGATAAAATTTCTCTTAAAAAATAGTGGTTTTGGGCTTCCCTGGTGGCGCAGTGGTTGAGAGTCCACCTGCCGATGCAGGGGATATGGGTTCGTGCCCTGGTCCGGGAGGATCCCACATGCCACGGAGCGGCTGGGCCCATGGGCCATGGCCGCTGAGCCTGCGCGTCCGGAGCCTGTGCTCCACAGCGGGAGAGGCCACAACAGTGAGAGGCCCGCGTACCGCAAAAAAAAAGAAAAAAAAAAAGAAAAAAAAGAAAAACAGTGGTTTTCAGGCTGGGTTAGAATGGAAGCCTCTTTCAGAGGGATGAGGAGGACGCTGTACCAACCAGGGTGCCCTTTGTTTCAGTCCCCTTCATACACAAGGTTTCTGCCCTTATGTGTTACATATTTGGGAATTTCTTGTAATATTTCATTTGAAACCAGGACACCACTACTTTGAGAAAAAATTTCTTTTGAAAAGCAGTGTCTTTTATAAGTACTGAAGCCAAAGCATAGCAAGACAAGAGGAAAAAAAACCCTTTTTCACACCGTGCAGTAATTTTATTTTGAATGACTCCAAAAATATCTTACTCTCTCAAAAAACAATATCTCTTTATCCATCACGTGATTTAAGGGAAATACCAATTTGCCTGTAGTGTTTGCAAAAAATCCAGCATTTATATTTGTGAATGATAAAGATCTTATTTCTTTAAGGAAGAAAAAAATACAGCCCCCTGGTTTAAAGATATGATTAAAAATTCCCCAAATATGAAATTTTCCTGCCCACCTCAATATCAAAAGCATATATATACACTTCAGATTTTCCCCTTTCACTAATACTCAATGAAGAAAACATTTTATTCTCTGCTCTGGACAGTGGTATTATACGTCAGATGTCGAAAGGTTCACTTTTATGCATTAACATTCCCATATTACGAAAATTTAGGAGGCTCATAAAATTCTTAAAGTCAAATAGAGTGTACATTAGGTTTTGCTGCTTTAAGATACCAGGTGATATAATTTTAGAATCTCGTTACATTGCTGTTAAACATACATAGTAACCTAATGAGCATACTGATAACCTACAGTGATCAGAAATAACATTTGGCCTGCCTTGCCCTTATTGTACTTTTAAAAAAAACTGGTCACCAAAGTGAGAAACCTTAAGAAAAAGCCCTTGGTCAAACTAGATTTTAATAGATTGTCGTTTTTTCTCCTTTGAGTTAGTATATGGAAAAGAATTCTGTATTCTTTAATGCAGAGCAATCATAAAGAATGTTATTGTACTGTTGACACCATGCTTTTTTCTTTGTCTGAGAGTATCGCTATTATGAAAACTTCTTAAGACATAAAAATAATTTACTTATAACGCTTTTTACAGCAGATATACTTAATATAAAGAGTGTTACTGAAAGTGTACTAGAGAAGAAAGAAAGCCTTTCTCTGAAAATTTGGATTTGGTTGGAGACTTCTCATTTTCTGTCTGTATCATAGAGCCAAACTTACTGAGTGGCACTGCTCATAGTGTGAACAAGAGAGGTGTAAAAAGACGAGACCTGGACATCGAAGAGCTTAGAGAGATCCTTTCTTCTCTCTTACCTTTTGTGCGGATTGAACATATTTTACCTATAAACAGTGAAGTCCTAAGTGATGCAGTAAGTGTCTTTTTTCATTTATCCCTTTCATGAAAAGAAAGTGTCTTTTTTTTAAATCATTGTAAATAATTTCTACTAATGGAGTATCATGAAACTAAATTCCATGAGGGCAGAGACAGATGTCTGTTTTGTACTGTATGGTGTCCCCCGTGTCTGGCACGTGGCACAAATAAATGTTTGGTGGATGAGAGTTGAGTGGATATATCAGTCTTACTTTTGCAAGAGGATAGTTTCTAGTGGAGTTGATCCAGCCATTTATCAGTGTAGATCAAGTAGTCCTTATTAAAAAAGGAAAGGGTAGAAATTACCTTTGGAGACTCTTTAAGTATAGCAGTAAATCAGAGAGCAAGAGAGAAGGAGATTAGTTCATTGTAAAAGGGATGAATCTTATAATTGTATTTCAGGTAAAAATTAATGGAGCTGACTGATTATGTTACTTTCATAATTTTTTAAGTGAATTTTTTAGACTGTAAGAATTGCTGTAATTAATGGATGAGAAAAATAAATATTCTTCACATATTGGTTTAGAACTTTAATATGATGTTGTAAACATCATAATAGTTTATTATTCAACTGCACAGAAACATTATAAAAGTCATCTGGAAAAAAAACTGATAAGCATTTTTTTAAGTTCTCTAAAAAGAACATAATTAAGGAGGGATAACTCTTCCATAATGTAAAGTATATTTTAAAACGCTGTTAATCTGTGGTGCGAGCAAAATAGAGAAGACAAAATAGCCCAGAAAAAGATCCTAATTAATATAAGAATTAAACATATAATAAGTGAGCTATCACAAATCACTGCAGTACTATACTAACCCATCAGTGGGAGAGGGAAAAAATGTGCTTAAAGTTAAACCCTCATTTCACTTGCACACAAAATTAATCCCTGTTAGATTGAAGAATTAAATATTAAGTTGAAATATGGAAAAACTAGAAGAAAATAATTAAATACTTATGGACTCTCTGATTAGAAAAATGTTCAGTCTCACTAGTCATCACACACGCACACCAAAGAAAGGAAAATAAAACAGTAAGTTATCATTTTTTTTACCTATTAGGTCACTGATTTTTGGAATAATATTACTGTTCCATAGGGGAAATATAGCTGGTACATTGGTAGCATCATCCTTAAATTTTGGGAAGTAGCCTAAATATCTAATAACAGGGAAAATAAATTATAGCACGACTCCTTGACAGAATATTTTGCTGCCTGCCCTGACGAATGGCTGTAAAGTAATATAGCAATGTAATAATGGAATATAATTTTAGAAAGAAGGATAAAAAAATGTGGGTTTTTTTTTTACTTTTTTTTTTAACATCTTTATTGGAGTATAATTGCTTTACAATGGTGTGTTCGTTTCTGCTTTATAACAAAGTGAATCAGCTACACACATACATGTATCCCCATATCTCCTCCCTCTTGCATCTCCCTCCCACCCTCCCTATCCCACCCCTCTAGGTGGTCACAAAGCACTGAGCTGATCTCCCTGTGCTATGCTGCTGCTTCCCACTAGCTATCTAGTTTACGTTTGGTAGTGTATATATGTCCATGCCACTCTCTCACTTTGTCACAGCTTACCCTTCCCCCTCCCTGTGTCCTCAAGTCCATTCTCTAGTAGGTCTGCGTCTTTATTCCCATCCTGCCCCTAGGTTCTTCATGACCTTTTTTTTTTTTTTAGATTCCATATATATGTGTTAGCATACAAAAAATGTATATTTTTATGTATTCTAAAATTTCATTAGGTAAAAATTCATTTGAAAAAGACTGGAAGGAAATATATCAACATTATTACAGTTGTAACAGATTAGAGTTGTGGGGTTTTTTTCCTATTTTCAAAATATGTCTATTGCTATATTTTATTAATTCAACATGATTTTAATGCAGCAATTAGACGTTTATTATATTTAACAAGAATAATATTAAAGAAACAGTGTTTGGTTTTGTTTAAAACCTGGGACTCAAACCAAATTGATCCCTGAATTTGGTTTAGAAAAAAATTTTAGAACTTTTGTTTAATAGACTTAGAAAATATATATCTCTGCTCTTAATCCCCTGCCTAACACATAGCAAGTCCCCAGTAAAAGTTTGCTAATAATGGCTGTGAACCATAACACTCTTTCAGTGTATGCTAAGCACTGTGCCAGGCGCTGCTTATCTTCCTTACCTTCATTTACTCTTTACAGTCACCTCATGGGCTATAAGGACTTGATTTATAGTCTCCTAGCGTAGATGTGGGAACAACAGGGCCACCACATTTAGTCGTGCAGTGTCCCATCTCCAGGGCTACCTAGGGGCCCTTAAGGTGAGGCCCAGGTAAAAGGAGATGTCCATGGTCACGTGGCTGTTAAATGGAGACTTAGGGTTTGAGCCAAGTTCTCCTTCCCTTAGAGCCCCTGCCCCTAATCACCATGCAGACTGTCCATCTTTGTACTGTAGATACAGGCCCAGGAATGTGCTTGTTTTGTCTTGAGGAGGGTAAGGTGGGGAGGAATCAGTTCCCAGATGAGTAAGGAAAAAAACAAATTGGTTCTCATTAAGAGTTCCGAAAGTTAGTTTGACTCATTATATTTTTAATTAGTACAGCTCTTGTTTTTAAAACATCATTCCTCTATGTAGAGAAAAATGGAAAATTGTAGTACCTTTTTATGGCTTGCTGAATCCTTTAAATATTATTGAACATTTGAAGTATTTTTAAATTTCACACATATTCCGAAATTTGTATTTAAATGCTGAAGTTCAAACATTTTGATTTATAGGTATAATTATTTTTATCTTTGTAATATTGCGGCGCTACACAAATCTCTTGTTTCTGTAAAAAAAAAATTTTTTTTTTCAAGATGAAAAGAGGCTTGATTAGTACTCCTCCATCAGATATGCTTCCTACAACAGAAGGTGGAAAGTCAAATGCCTGGTTACGGCAAAAAAATGCTGGAATATATGTTCGTCCTCGACTGTTCTCTCCCTATGTAGAAGAAGCAAAGGTAATAAAAACCATTTTAAGATGTTAGACTACCTTGTTACAAACTATAAACACAAAGACATTTATTGTGATATTACTTAAATATTTGGAAATAGCCTAAATGTCCAATAATAGGGAAAGTGAAAGTAAATTCTAGTTTGACTGCTCACCAGAGTAGTTTTCCAAATGTTGAGTTATCAAGCATGTTTTTATTTTTATAACTTAGGTCATATTAAATTGCATTTTACAGTTTTCTCATCTCAGGTTTTCTTGCAAACTGTTAGCTTGGAAAAAAATTTTCCTTTTAATGAAATGGTCGTCAGTATTTTGTGATCTTCAGGGTGGGAAAAATGTTTGAAAGAAGATTGCATTACATATTTTCTTCCTTTTGTAAACTAAAGAAATGCCATGACTTCTCGTAACATATTTTTGTAGTGGCTGCTGGAAATTGTGTTTAGTTTTGGAATAAGTATACAAACTAAGACAAAATTTTAGGCCTATTAAGTAAAAAGCTGGCATTATGTATATTATAACATCAAGAACTCGCCACGTAAATATGGTAATGGAAAGTGAAATACTGCAATTTTTATTAGAAATGTTCAGCCGTAAGATCTTTGGGGTGACCTTTTGAGGAACTGACAGTCTTTGAAAGTCAGAAATCACCAGTAAGCTTAATGAAATGAATTAACAGGCAAAACAATGTGTTTGGGTATAGAAACATAGTTATCTTAAAATTTTTCTCATTTTTATTGTTGGAGTCCCTAGTTTAAGATATGTCTATGAAAGGATTTGTGAGAGGTTTATTTTATTGAATAGGATGATAATCTATCCCTTATTGAGTAGTTGACACTTTTTTTTTCCAGTTTACCAATTTTATTTTATTTTTAACTAATTTGTATTGGAGTATAGTTGATTTACAATGCTGTGGTAGTTCCTGCTGTACAACAAAGTGAATCAGTTATACGTATGTCCACTCTTTTTATTTATTTTATTTTTTGGCTGCACTGCACGGCACTCAGGATCTTAGTTCCCCAACCAGGAATCGAACCCGTGCCCCCTGCATTGGAAGCACAAAGTCTTAACCACTGGACCGCCAGAGAAGTCCCTATCCCCTCTTGTTTAGGATCTTTTCCCATATGTCACTGCAGAGTATTGAATAGAGTTCCCAGTACTGTACAGTAGGTTCTTATTAGTTGTCTGTTTTATATATAGTAGTGTGTATATGCCAGTCCCAATCTCCCAATTTATCCCTCCCCCCCCCCCGCAGTAGTTGACACTTTAAATAGTTGTAAAACAGAGGAAAAAAGCAGAATGGTTGGATCTGGTCTTTCTGAAGTCAGTTCAATGATTAGAGTCACTCAAGCATCTGAGGCCTCTTGGCAGGTTGAGTCTGGTGATAAAAGGCCCGTAATAAACTAGATCTACCCTCCCTTCTGCTCTATCTCAAAATGGAGCAGCAGTAAGCTGATCAGACAGTCCTCCTGTACCCATGCATAAGCAGAAAAATGCCCCCAGTAAATGTGGAAAATGTTTTTACATGATGCCATTTTGACCGTTCTGCAGTTTGTTGAGATAGATTCATCTGAAACTTACTTAACAATTGGGTTTATGTATAGGTCTGTTGAATTTAATATCAGTCTTTAATATTTTATATTTTGAGCATTTCTTGTTGGCTCTGATATTTATATACATTGTTGTGTATACATACATATATGCATATATATGTATATTTATATACATATATACATTGTTTTCTTTATAGTAACTTTATGTATAAGTTATTTCTGATTAATTTTATATCCCTTCTTCAAATTTCAAATACTTCAATTAAAAGCAGATTTTTCAGGCTTCCCTGGTGGAGCAGTGGTTAAGAATCTTTCTGCCGGGCTTCCCTGGTGGTGCAGTGGTTGACAGTCCGCCTGCCGATGCAGGGGACACGGGTTCGTGCCCCGGTCTGGGAAGATCCCACATG
>NW_006781401.1:1324064-1348454 GCF_000442215.2 Lipotes vexillifer | reverse complement strand
ACCCCAAGCACACCCAAAAAAAAAAAAAAAAAAAAAAAAAAAAAATTAAAAAAAAATCCAAAAAAAAAAAAAAAAAAAAAGAATCTCCCTGCCAATGCAGGGGACACAAGTTCGAGCCCTGGTCCGGGAAGATCCCACGTGCCTTGGAGCAACCAAGCCCGTGCTCCACAACTACTGAGCCTGTGCTCTAGAGTCCGCGAGCCACAACTACTGAGCCCACATGCCTAGAGCCCGTGCTTCACAACAAGAGAAGACACCACAATGAGAAGCCCACGCACCACAACAAAGAGTAGCCCCCGCTCGCTGCAACTAGAGAAAGCCCGTGCATAGCAACAAAGACCCAATGTAGAAAAAAATAAATAAAAGTAAATTTAAAAAAAAACAACAACAGATTTTTCAGAAAATTATTCTTTCTTTTCAAAGATGCTCCAAAAAGATCCTTTAAAAATTAAAGAGGTAGGAAAAAATTAAAGAGATTAGTGTACTTTTTCCTTTCACCACTAAGTTTAAGGTTCATACACTGGAAACAATAAATTAATTTTCTTTTTATATGATGATGGTGGTAATCTTTCTCTAAATGTGATTTAACAGAGGTGTAAGGTTGACTAATTCTGTTAATACTGCATTGTTTTCAGTCAGTGCTAGACGAGATGATGGTGGAACAAACAGATCTTGTGCGTTTGAGAATGGTTAGAATGTCCAATGTGCCAGACACACTTTACATGGTCAATAACGCCGTGCCACAGTGCTGTCACATGATCAGCCACCAGCAGATCAGCAGTAACCAGTCAAGCCCTCCTTCGGTTGTAGCAAATGAAATCCCAGGTAAGGCAGTAACCTTGTTTCAGGCATTATATTTAAATGAATAATCTGATCATATTTTGGATAGTCAGGACTCAAAAACTTATTTGAATAAAAGAATGAATATATTTAAAAGACTTCTGAAATATCCTGAGATTCAGAAGAGAATATATGCAAGTAAAATTTTATTTGGGCTGTGAACTAATAATGCAGTTCTGGAGCTGTTTGGTATTACCAAGAGCCTTTTGGACACAGTGAAATTTTAAAACCTTGAAAAATAATTAGAAGTATATAAATTACTATCTTTCCAGGAAATTAAAATACTATCAAAAATTTATGAGAAGATTCTGATGCAAAACACATGCTTTTTTTCTTGCATTCAACAGGTGGTCTTTTGTGTAGCTCAGGTATTGTGCCTACAAACTATTTCTCTTCTTCCAGTTCCTCGTCTCCTCATTATGAAAGACATGGTCAGACGTCTGCAGGAGCTACGACACACTGAGCAGGTGCAGAGAGCCTATGCACTTAACTGTGGGGAAGGTGCCACAGTGAGCTATGAAATTCAGATTCGAGTATTGAGAGAGTTCGGGCTTGCAGATGCTGCTGCAGAGCTCTTGCAGGTGGGAAACGGCACTAAACCATTTAAAATAGGGAGCCTTGTGTTAGGTTGTCAGTTATTATTAATAATGAAAATATTATGGTTTCTTTTGGATTTTGTGATGTTGTGTTATATGTCATATTTTAAAATTTGCAATTTGTGATTTCTAAATAAATATTCAATTTTTTATACTTGAAAAATAATAAAAATATAGGGAGCCTTGACTGTCACTCAGGCAGTATTTTAGATATCCCAAGGAGCCCTCGTAGCATGTCTTTTTCTTTGTACGTGCTCTTTGACTGTCCCTGGTGTCTTGACTGTCCCTGAAAGCCCCCACTGAGAGGCAGTGTGGTAGAGTGGACAGGGCACAGTCTCTAGAGTGAGAACTGGGTTTATATCCTGGCTCTGCTGCTTACCAATTAGTTAACTTGGAGCAAGTTACTTAACCACTCTGCGCATCAGTTTCCTTACCTGTAAAATGAATTGTTGTGAGGATAAGAGCTGCTGTATGTAAAGCAACTATGCCTCTTGTATATATTAAGCACATAAATGCTAACTGCTAAAAGTTCATGGTGTGTACGCCCAACAGAAGTTGAAGAGAAAGTAGAAAATTCTGACCTTCCGCTGCTTTCTGTCCCTGGTTTGGTCACTAGATATCAGGTTTTAGCCTACTACATACTTAACAGACCTTCTATATGCCCCTCTTCTTCCCTCTCTCCTCCCCTTTATTATAAGAATTTTTTTTTTTGCATGATGGTTCAAACCCTATAAGCATGAGAATCAAGGAATGAGTGCTTTTTTTTTTTTTAACTAGCACGAAGAAACCCATTTCTAGTAATTATTTGGTACAAAAAGCAGTAGCATTTTTGTATAAAATGTGTAAAGTAGTCTTCACAGCAACTAAAGTAGAGCCTAAAATAAAATTTAATTTCATCTGGTCAAGCGATTGAATTGTTTTCTTGCCACTAACTGCAAACCACTTTAGCCTGAGTTTTCAAAGGGGAACATGGTATGGTGGCCTTAGGCAAGGAGCGGGCCATTTTTAGGTTCTTTTTTTTTTTTTTCACCATTTTAGGTTCTTGATTTTCAATTTTTACTGTGGTTTCCATCTCTAAAACAGGCTTGTTTTCTGTTCATTTCTATTCTCTTTGCCATTCTAAATTGTATCTTAATTTGATCTCTTAAATTGTGTAAGTTTTACAATTTAAGAATTTCCATGTAGTGTTTATCAAAATATTAATCAAACTTATTTCTATATAATAGGTAAGGAATAGTATTTTGTAGTTTTTATTTCAGACTGAAAGTGTACAGATGTTTTGTCAGAAAGTTCTAGAATCCTCACTTATATGCCTTTTCCTCCTCTTTAAAAATTTTTTTATTTTTAAATTTTTTTTAACATCTTTATTGGAGTATAATTGCTTTACAATGGTGTGTTAGTTCCTCCTTTTGTTTTTATTTATTTATTATTATTATTTTTTGCGGTACGCAGGCCTCTCACTATTGCGGCCTCTCCCATTGCGGAGCACAGGCTCCGGACACGTAGGCTCAGCGGCCATGGCTCACGGGCCCGGCTGCTCCACGGCACGTGGGACCTTCCCAGACCGGGGCACGAACCCGTGTCCCCTGCATCGGCAGGCGGACTCTTCAACCACTGCACCACCAGGGAAGCCCCCTCCTTTTGTTTTTAATGTTAATTTTATTTTCTTAGCAAAGACATATTTGCATTAGGTTTTATCTCCTGTTTTTGATTATCACATAATCTTGCAAGAGATTACTGACCTCCTTTCTGGATTATTCAGTTATGCTGCTCTCCTTGATGGCTCCTGCACTCTACCCTTTTATACTGTTTTTGAGGTCATTTTTCCTTGGGCTTCTGGCCTAGAAAAGTCTGTTGTGCCTTTTACTGTTGCTGAATGTGGTTTTCCTAGGTACTCGCTTAACTCTCTCAGCCTGTAAATTTCTGTCCAGGAAATCTGCTAACAAATATCCTACCTTTTTTACCCCCCCATTCTTTCTTAGAATCCTCACAAGTTCTTTCCTGATGAACGTTTTGGAGATGAAAGTCCACTCTTGACAATGAGGCAGTCTGGGAGATGTCGAGTTAGCAGTACCCCCGCTGCAGAAACCGTGTTTACAGATCCGGACTCTTTTGTGGCCTTCCATCCACCCTTGCCACCTCCACCACCGCCGTACCACCCACCAGCTACCCCAGTCCATCACCACCTCAAAGCGGGCTGGAGACAAAGACCTCCCAGCCAACACCCTTCACGTTCGTTCTCTTATCCCTGTAATCATTCACTGTTTCACTCCAGAGCAGCTCCTAAAGCAGTGCCCCCTCCAGTCTGTTTGCCAGGTGTTCAAGCAGCAGGACCTGACTGTACCGGCACCACAGGGCTGGGGAGACAGACAGTAGCCGCCACCGCCTCAGCAGCAGTAGCATCTGAGAGACAAGTGGTAAGTTTGCACCTCAGTAACCTACCTAAAATTACAAGCTTCTGGAATGTTAGAAGCAATTTCCTTGGCCCCTGGGACTCAGCGGTGTCCAGAAGTGTTACTGACAAGCTGAAAGCATAGACTTAAGGGAGTATGGAAAAGGGAGAGAAAAAGAGAATGTAGGGGGATGAAAAAGGACGGAGAGGAGAGAGGAGGTGTTTGTGGCGGGAGTAGGCCAGGGCCTTCCCTTATGTTCGCGTGCAGGTATCCAGAAGGGTGGGGTTACTGGACAATGCAGATGACGTTACCGGTTTCATAGTGTGCTGTTCAAGCACGTGTCAAGAGTCTGGACCCGACCTCTATTCTGTAGAGTCTACTATTCTACCAAAGGCTTTGTTGGGGCAGGAAGGGGAAGCTACTTGTAGCTGAGTATACGATCGGGAACAATGTGGCAGAAGACTCCTCATTCATAAAATGGGCAGAAAATTAACCCTCATGCATGTCTCTGCCTCTAGCAAGCTATTCCATCAGAGCACTCAGTTGACTGGAAATCACAGTCACTAGTGCTAGTAGGTAGTAAATTAAGCAAGAATTCTTTGCTTGATCTTGCAGTGCATTAGAGGTTGAATTTCTGTTTTATATAATACATTTGGGAAAAAACAGTGGTGATTTAAGTCTGCCTGCTTAGTCACATACTGTTAATAGCGTCCAATATAGAGAAGAACAAAAGATACATATATTAGTTAAGGGAATCTTCATTAAAAGATGGCCTTTTGGGAGCTGTGGACTAGTGTACACCTTGGGTCAGATTATGGTCCTTCCTCACCTTATACCCTTCTATCCGCTTTCCTTGCTGTCCCCCCGAACCCCTCCAAAAAGAAGAAACAGCAAAGGTTGATAGTGTTGAATAAACCAAATTCCCATCTTATTGGCCTGGCCCTCAGTTCTACAGTTATAAAAGTTCTACTACTGTATATTTTATTTATTTATTTATTTTTAAAATAAATTTATTTATTTATTCTTGGCTGCGTTGGGTCTTCGTTGCTGCACGTGGGGTTTCTCTAGTGGTGGCGAGCAGGGGCTACTTTCCGTTGCGGTGCACAGGCTTCTCATTGCAGTGGCTTCTCTTGTTGCGGAGCACGGGCTCTAGGCGCGTGGGCTTCAGTAGTTGTGGCTCGCGTGCTCTAGAGCGCAGGCTCAGTAGTTGTGGTTCGCGGGCTTAGTTGCTCCGCAGCATGTGGGATCTTCCTGAAACAGAGATCGAACCCGTGTCCCCTGCATTGGCAGGCAGATTCTTAGCCGCTGCGCCACCAGGGAAGCCCTACTTTATATTTTAAATAAAACTCCCGTCAAAGGTGTTTTATCTGTATGTTCATTACAGTCTTGATTATAATAATGAAAAATTGGAAACAACCTTAAGGTCCAACAGTGGAGGAATGGTTAAGAAGTCATGCCTCATCAATACAGTGGAGAACAGTATGCAGTAATTTAAATAGTATTAGTGGCAGTGTTATATATGCACTAAATTTTATGAACATATGTGTGCAAAATATAAAAGGTGAGAGAACTGCTTCAAAATGCTAATAACAATGGTTATATCTCAAGTAGGGAAGTTTAGGGTTTTTGTGGGGGTTTTGCCTTATAGCTTTCTATATTTTTATCATTTTAAAAATAAGCAGGGGAATTCCCTGATGGTCCATGGAGTCCAGGTTAGGACTCCATGCTTCCACTGCCAGGGGCCTGGGTTCGATCCCTGGTCGGGGAACTAAGATCCCACAAGCTGCGTGGCACAGCCAAAAAAAAAAAAAAAATCATGTATCATTTTTCTAATGAGGAAACAAAAATCAGTGAACATCATTCGAAAAAAGAGGGAGTCCTGGGCCTTTTTCTTTTAACCCTCCCCCTGTTTTGTTTATGTTTGCAGTGTACACAACCTGTGCTAAATGATCTAATGCCAGATATCGCCATGGGAGTGTCCACACTGTCACTCAAGGACAGGAGACTTCCCGAACTTGCTGTAGACACAGAATTAAGCCAGTCAGTTTCTGAAGTAAGACCAGGGCCTCCCCAGCATCTATCGTGTATTCCACAGAGGCATACACACACATCTCGAAAGAAACACACACTAGAGCAAAAAACAGACACTCGAGAAAATCAAAAGGCATATCCAGATTTCTATGACTTCTCGAATGCTGCTTGTAGACCGTCTACTCCGGCTCCTGGCAGACGCACCCCTTCCCCTTCGCAAGGTGGATATTTTGGTCCCGATTTGTATAGCCACAATAAGGCATCACCAAGTGGCTTAAAGTCAGCCTGCCTACCTGGCCAGACCTCTCCTAAAAAGCAGGAAGAAGCTAGGAGAGAATATCCACTTTCCCCTGATGGGCATCTGCACAGACAAAAGAATGAGCCGGTACACCTCGATGTTGTTGAGCAGCCTCCCCAGCGGTCGGACTTTCCTTCGGCAGCCCCAGAAAATGCCGGCAACGGTCCAGCCCATGTCAGGGGGCGAACAGCAGTGGAAACTGACTTGACTTTTGGGCTGGCTCCTAACAGACCTTCACATTCTGCATGTAGCTCTGAAGCTCCAGAAGAGAGATCTGGTAGAAGACTGGCAGACAGCGAGTCCTTGGGCCATGGAGCTCAGCGGAATACAGATTTGGAAAGGGAAGACTCAGTCAGCAGAGGAAGGAGGTCACCAAGCAAGCCAGACTTCCTCTACAAAAAGTCTGCCCTTTGAGAGCAACCTCCAAGTCGTCTGTGCCTGAGATGTGAAACATCCCATTTTATGATGTAACCCAACAACTTAGAGTATTGATGCCAGCTGATAACTCAGTTTCACATTATTTTATTCTAGTTTTTGTATATACATGTTTATTAGACATGGCATGCTAAGAGGGTTATTTTGAATGCTGCGTCTGTCTATTTTGTGTTTGAACAATTGTGTGGGGAAGCATTTTTAAGAGCAAGCAAGCTGGCACTTTTTTTTTTCTCTTTACAAATGATGGAATTTTTTTGCACTTGTACTTTTATCTGTATTGTTTTTATATCAGTATGTTAAACTTTATTGCCACATTTAAAGGACTGTATTTTCATACTTTTTTGCATTTTACCTTTCATCTAGCAATTTCCACGTGCATTGGATTGCACACTAAGATGTATTTTCTTATGAAATAGTTCTGTGTTTATTTTTTAATTATAGAAATTCCAAAGAACAGCACATCAAAATGCTCCTCTCTTTTCAGTAATTGTTTTAGTTCAGAAATCTTCCTGTTCAATCTTCATAAATCTAATGTCGTACTTTTTAAATGAGTCTTGGGAGCTGGTCTTCATTCCTCCAGCAGGAATCCAGTCAGGATCCTGAAGTTTCCTGGTTCAGTAAAGAACAAGAAGGAGAAAAGCCTTTTGTGTCCAGACTCAAGCTATTGCTTTATTCACAGTGCAGGTGCTGTTAGAGTCACTGCAGATTCTGGTAGTGTGGATTAGAGTTTCACTAGATGAGGTTCTAAAGCGATCGGCTTTCCTGGAATTCTGAAGAGGTGGAATTAGCGAAGTAACTAAAGCCTGCCCTGCGGGATTGCCGATTCTGAGCTGCGACTCTCCAGATGAGTCTGGGGGAGTGACTGCTTGCTGCCTTCAGTTGTCTTGCTCTCTGGGGGAAAAAAACAAAAAACAAAAGGGCTTCAGCCTTACGGATGTCATTTGGTGTTTGTAAGCTTATATTTTCTTTTAAGTGTTTTTCAAAGTGTGTCTGAATTTTGGTGTCCTTTAAAGAAGTTGTTGTGTAATGCGTAATGCTTTGTCACCAAAAGAGAAAAAGAAACCTTTTTTTTTTTCCTTCCGTGAAATACTACATGTCCTACTTGAACTCCACTGGGGACGCTGGTTTGGGATTTTACTGAACCACTGAGCACATGGGATCTTTTAAGATCCTCTCCCTTAGAAGGGCAATGTGTGAGCTAAGGACTGTTTTTTTCTTACTCTCCAATGTAAATACATTAGTATTTGAGTTTTTAAATCACTTCAACATTATTTGAACATTCACTTTCTATTTTTACACATACACACACAGCCGTAGCACTTAGAAGAAAAGAGACTTTCTGAACACTCCCTCCCGTGAAGGATGTTTGGGAGCCTCTTCTCTGTGTATGTATATATATATAAAACTCTGAATCACTCACACTCACTCTAAAACTATGCAGGGCTAGGGAGCCTTTACAAGCTACCATATAAATGAATGACATGCACTTTTAAGTAAATAGGTCTCTATTGGGTGTCAAGAACTCTGATTTCTCCCGAAACTGTAGTTTCTCTTACAATCTTTTCCTACTTTTACCCTGTGGATATACACTCAGGAATAATCTGACATTTTAAAAAATCCTAACAGTAGGTAGTCTTAAAGATGGGAACACATCAGTTTGTCTGTCTACACCGGCAAACCGCTGCCACTCGCTCTGCTGCCTGGCTAGTTAGCTGCTGCCCGTGCGTCCCTCGATGTCGGCCAAGCTGCACACCGAGCCCCAGATCTCCCAGAGTCAACACCAGGCTACTGTGAGGTTGGCTACACATTGTCGCCTTTGAGGCTCCTTTTTTTAAAGATGAAAAACGTCAGGACTCTGTTCTCGTTTTTAGGAGGTTTTTGACTTTGTGATAGATGACGGTGTCTTTTGAAGCCAATCTCAGTCTGTCTCTCCTCAGAAACACAAAGTGTTAATTCCATCATATTCCTTAATTTGTATTTATATACATGTGTTGACATGAATTATTTTGATACAGTTTTAAATTTCTATTCTGAATGCAGACTGTGCTGTGCTGGTACTGCAAATAAGAGTGAGTAGACGTAGTTGGTGGGGGAAATCTTTCTCATCTCCAGCATGTTTTTTTAAAAAATGTTAGACAAGAGCTACTGGTGCCACACATGCATTTTTCTGAAAATTTATTAAGCATTCTTTCACGTCCCTAAAATATAATTATAAAAGAAGTGGCCACTGTTCATAGTTTTATTTAATTTATGAAGTTTGCTGTTAGTAATTTAGTAGCATACCTGGCTAAACTCTATGTATAGAGAGAAACGTGCTGTGGATCGTGGACTGCTGTGACTTCCAGAAGGGAAACAGATGTGGGTTTTGTGTTAGGGTAGGTGTCAGTGGACTTCTAATGTATCTTGGTCAGTAGGGTAGGTTGAATAGCTATGTGCCTCTGGCCTTTGAACCCATCTATTCAGTTTTCTTTAATGCTTACTAGGCATTAAAATCTTTCAGTGCTGTACGAAGATAAATGTGAAGGCTGAGTAAGATTGCTCTCAGAAATAAACATGTATAATATAAAATTTAGGCCACGGGACCTAGCATTTTACTCGGTGTAGAAATTTCATGAGAACCAAAGCTCAGCATACCAGATCTCCTCTCGAGGCCATGGACAATCAGGCCATTAGACAATCGCCACCTTTGGTGTCCGCCGGGTTGAGGTTAGCGAATACCAGTTAGATCCTGGAGCGGAAGGAAAAGATCTACGTTTCTTCAAGATGCTGTTGGTCTGTTTCTTATATTTCTGTTTTAGTTTTGTGATTTTGATTAGTAATTTCAGTTCAGAGTCACCTGTGACTCCTAAGGGAAAAAGATAGCAGCATTAAAGGCAAAAATTATTCCTGAAAAAATCGTTGTTTGAATTTACCATGTACTATACATACCCTTTCTCACACGCCCCTGTAGCTTTTTCTAGGCATGTCCCTAGACCTAACCTCTCCTGACATTTTGGTAACCAGGTAATTTTAAATGAGTTCTTTTTATTTGAGTTTTTTGGGGGTTTTTTTTGGTTGAACTCTATGAAACTTTGCTTAATTCTTGTTTATGCTTCCTTAAAAAACTGTTCTTTATTGGGTTTTCTTTGGATTTGTTGTTCAAGCTCTAGTAGCAGTGGACCATACTTGTCCCTTTGGATTTAGGTGATGATGGAGGGGAAACAGCATATGCAGCATCAGCAGCAGGGTGCAAAGATGACCCCCACGTGTTGGCAGCAGCGGGACGCAAAGATGATCCCCACGTGTCGGTCTCTAGAGGTGAAAGATGAACACTTCTCAGTAACTACTCATCAAAATGTGTATTTTCATGTTGAAATCCGTCTTTTAGGGGAAAATGTGTTTCCTGAAACACTTGTAAGATACTGGTTTTGCAATTCTAAGGCATTTATGTTTTTATCTTAGGACTGAACTCAAAGGGAAATGTTTGACTTTTTTTTTTTTTAATTATTTGGTTGACCTTCAACTTACTGTTGAAAGTTACTATCAAAGCAGCAGTGATGGGTGCTATTCCCCGTTCTGCAGTGGTTTACTTTGTCTACTAAGGAGTTTACTTTAAAACCTCATTACAGATAACCTTACTAAAAGAATTACCGTCACACACTAAAGGGTATTGTATTATTTTCCATTAACACTGTTGTACGAACAGTGTTTTATGAAATGTTAAGTTGTCTTTTTGTCCTGTCGATTGCAATAGGTGTTATGTAATTGTTGTATTGGCAAGTTTTTTGATTTTTCTCTTCCTCTAGAAAAGCCTCAGACCATGACTCAATCTTCCATATTCTGAATATTATAATGCTGTGGCCGTTTCTATAGAAAGATTACTTGCAAGTGTGTGTCTTGAAAGTAACTTCTTGTGTCTGTGTGTTTACGTGGGTTCTGTCTAAGAGCTGAAATGAGCTCTGGAAGCTTCATCGTGTACCTGCACGTGACTGTGTATCTGGGTTCCGTGGGCACGTGGGGCGGAATCCTGCTCTTAGGTGGGGTGGCTGAACGATAAAGATTCCTGAACTCCACTTGCTGTTTATGTACCACGTCTGTGCATCAGAGAGGTGGTACCTTCTACAACACTGCATTTCTTGTGGTTGTGCTGTTACTGGTATAAAGTCAAGTGCCTTCAATGCTAAAGGCTCAGAAATTTTTCTTAAACTGATTTCATGTCCTATGCAAGTGTTTTCTACAACCTGCATAACCAGTACTTTGTAAAACTTGTTTACGCTTCAAATGTACATAGTGTTTTTTAAAGAAATATATAGTATTTTTATTTAGGTACCTCCAAACTTGAATTCGTCTGTGTGAAGCATTGTAAAATGATACATTTCTCTTGAGTATCATTACAGTTGTACAAAGGTTTTCACTGGTTCTATTTTTCTACTGTTACTGACAAGCATGTAACACTGACTTTATCCTACATATAGTTGGCGTTTCAAATAAATGGCTTGGATAGAACCCGCTGAGTTGCATAGTCTGTTTTAGCAGGTAGCCCACAGCCCTCAGCTATAGAAGCGATGTTGTCCCCACCACTAGGGTAGGAGTGGGAGGTTTTCTAGGTGGACTTCTCCTCTGTCTCTACGCTTTCAGTTATTCAGAGGCTTTTTTAAAGTATTATGGATTTCTTGGAAATACCATGTTTCATTTGATTCAAGTTCAAAATTTTCTGTGATTTCATTGGGGCATTTCTGAGAGATTTCATTTTACAATTTGAGCAAAAAAGTAACTTGCACAGGGGTCTCCAGAGGAAGTTCAGCATTCCAAACACAGGCACCCAGCAACTGGAATGAATCAGTCACTGGAAGGGCTGTGGTCAGTCGGTGAGAGACCCAGATGCATCCCAAGATTCACAGGCCTCCAAGTGTCAGACACCTGGCTTAGATTCAAACTCAGGAGCACTAATATTTTTCAGTTTGAAAGGGAAATGGAGTCATGATCTGGAGTCTAGTTTTCCAAAAAAAAACATGCAAAATAGAAAGTTTTCCAATTTCCATTTTTTAAAATCACTATTTAAAATTTTTACTTTAATCATTTCACTAATAAGTTCCATCCTAGCATTTCACCCTTTGTGCCTCACTGTGGCAGTTCTCTTTTTATATTTCGTAACCATCTTAGGTTTAACTGTGGAATATCAAGATAAAATAAAACCTGAGGTTTCTGGAGGTGAGCTTCCTCAAAATCTAAAACAGGAAATTGAGTAAGTCAACTTTCACTTCTGTTCTTGTGGATTCCCCTGGAAGAGTGAGTTCAGGCCAGCTTCCCTAGCTACTTGAGGCCTTACCTCTCCTCAGTGCATTAAGGAATATTTCTTCAGTCCACTCTTCCCAGAGTTTGGGAATGTGGAGCAGCAGATAAAGCAGACAGGATACCTCTTCTCAGAAGCTTTAAACTAGAGAGAGACTTCCCTGGTGGTCCAGTGGTTAAGAATCGGCCTTCCTAATGCAGGGGACGTGGGTTCGATCCGATCCCCGGTCGGGGAACTAAGATACCACGTGCCGCAGGGCAACTAAGCCCTCCCAGGGCAACTAAGACCCGACGCAGCCAAAAAAAAAAAAAAAAAAAATTAGCTAGAGAGACAATTGGAACAGTACATAGCAATAGGAGGTTACTGTGGCTGAGGGGAAGGCTGGCTTGACATGGCGCAGGAATGAATGGGAGGAGAAACACGCTGGATTCACTGCAAAGCACTTTATTTTTTTTTTTCCTGTAATCAATGATTTAAGTATTGTTTTCTTTAATCCTCTGTGAATCACCTACTATTATTAGTGCATTTTACAAATGAGAAAACCAAAGCACAGAGATATCAAGTGACTTGTCCAAGGTCACACAGCTAGTAAGTTGGCAGAGCCGGAGTTCAAACCCAGGCATTGTGGCTGCAGATCCCAAGTTCTCAACCACGGTGTTGTACTGCACACCAGAAAGCATGGTGGCCCAGGCAGGGGGACCGTAGTGTGCAGAGAGTGGAGGTAGGTACAAGCATGGCATTTACTTGTTCAAACATTTATCCAATAAGTAAGCAACTTCTACCTGCCAGACCCTGCTAGGCCTTGAGGTGACAGGAATGAACAAGACAGTCACAGCCCCACCCATAAGAATGTTAGGGTCTCAAGGAAGAAAAGACATCGTACCATTACAGAGGTAAGGCTGGGGGTCTTACTGGTCCTGGGATTGGGAAGGCTTCCATGTGGAAGTGACCTTCAAAGTGCAGGGGAAGGCGGAGTCATGGGGCTAGGAGGGGCGGGTTTCCCGGGAGGTTTCCAGAACGAGGCAGAACCTGAGGCAGGAGGTCCTGAGCACTGGGGAAACCAGTGTGGGCTGGGACGAGGGTTGAGCCCATCCTGCCAGCCCTTCCAGGGCAGGCCAAGGATTTTGAAGTTGATCCTAACAGGATCAACGGGAAGCTGCTGTGGGGTTTTAAGCAGGGGCATAAATGTAAGCAGATTTGCATGCTGCACATCACTGGATTGAGCCAGAAGAGCAGGAGTGGGTCAGGAAACCAGGCAGGAGGCTGCAGAGAACAGAGGAATATGGTCAGGGAGTGATATCTACAGGACTTGGGCATTGCTTGGAGGTGGGGAGAGAGTGGGAGGCATCAGATCTAGGGGAAAGACCATGAGTTTAACCTTGTGTTCACCTGGTGATTCCATGTAAGCTGGGAACTCAGAAGCAAGGGGCCAAGCTGGAGGTGCCAGGTGGGAATTGTCCACATACATGGGTGGCATTGAAAGCCTCGGGAGTAGGTAAGGTGACTTAGTGGGGAGGGTTTAAAGATGAAAAGAGAGCCTAGGAATGAACTTTGAGGAACTCCGACCTTTATAGGTCAGCTTGAGGGAGTTGCTGACCAAGGTCAGGCTACCAGGTAGAAAGAGAACTAGTGCGGTACTCAGAAGGCCAGGCAGAGGTTGTTCAAAAAGGACGGAATATGATCTTCAGAATTTATAAAGGGAAAGAAGTAAAATACAAAACAGGGCATATGGACGCTCCCACTTTTGGAGAAGACAAGAAAAATGAGCTACATAATAAAGTTGTATATTCATAAAAACGTCTGTAGGGCTTCCCTGGTGGTGCAGTGGTTGAGAGTCCGCCTGCCGATGCAGGGGACACGGGTTCGTGCCCCGGTCCGGGAAGATCCCACATGCTGCGGAGCGACTAGGCCCGTGAGCCATGGCCGCTGAGCCTGTGCGTCCCGCAATGGGAGAGGCCACAACAGTGAGAGGCCCGCGTACGGCAAAAACAAAAACAAAAACAAAAAACAAAACGTCTGCAAAGACCTATGAGAACATTTGCAGGACTGCCTCTGGAGAGAGAAGGGCATTGTAATCGGGTGGGGGGAACTTAGCTGTATACTTTTTGTACTGGTTGAATTTTTAAATTACCTGCATGTATTACTTTTTCAAGTTAAAAGTTAAGAGATGAAGGATCAATTCCACCCCTCCCCAAAAGTTAACTCAGTGGCTGCTGCTTGGAGATTTTGGAAAATCAGGCTCAAAAGTGCTTTGGGTCGGCACCATGGAGAAGGTGAGTGAGGTTGGCGAGAGCGGTTTGGTGGTGGGATAGGGAGAAAAGCCAGGTGGGGTCGGGTTGGTGTGGGAGTCTGCGTGGGAGATGAGGCGACGGCCTGGGTGAGGAGCTCAGGGTGGAGAGGCGCGCGGACAGCACGGAGGCTGGGGCAGTGGTGAGGTGTTGGGAGTCATGGCCAACCCCCCTTCATCTCCACGCATCCCTCATGAGAGACCGTCACACGCCCATGTGCAGCCGAACTGGGGTCTATCCCCTATGGAAGAGGAGGAGGCCAGCTCAGCATAATTTGTTCTTAAAAGACTCTTAGTTCGGGAATTCCCTGGCAGTCCAGTGGTTAGGACTCCGTGCTCTCGCTGCCGAGGGCCCAGGTTGGGGAACTAAGATCCCACAAGATTTGTGGCACGACCAAAAATAAAAAAGACTGTTAGTTCCTAATCACAACTACTTTCTCCAAGTATCAGAAATCATTCAGGGACTTACTTCCCTGGTGGTCCAGTGGTTAAGAATCTGCCTACCAATGCAGGGGACACGGGTTCGAGCCCTGGTCCGGGAAGATCCCACATGCCACAGAGCAGCTAAGCCCATGCGCCACAACTACTGAGCCCGTGTGCCACAACTACTGAGCCCACATGCCTAGAGCTTGTGCTCCGAAACAAGAGAAGCCACCACAATGAGAAGCCCATGCGTCGCAATGAAGAGTAGCCCCCGCTCGCCGCAACTAGAGAAAGCCCGCACGCAGCAACAAAGAGCCAATGCAGCAAAAGATAAATAAATAAATTTATTTTAAAAAATCATTATCTATGTCTTTAAAAAAAAAAAAAGAAATCATTCAGCAGTAGCAGGAGTTCATTTTAGAATCCTCTAGGGAGGGGCTTCCCTGGTGGTCCAGTGGCTAAGACTCCGAGCTCCCAATGCAGGGGGCCCGGGTTCGATCCCTGGTCAGGGAACTAGATCCTGCATGCGGCAAGTAAAGATCTCACATGCGGCAAGGAAGATCCCACACACTGCAGCTAATACCTGGTGCAGCCAAAATAAATAAATAAATAAGTGTTTAAAAAAAAAACCTCTAGAGAACCCCAGGGAAGGTCCCTGTCCTTAGTTGCCAGAACCTGCCATCCCATCCCCCTTGTAACAGGACCAAAGCAGATGAACTGAGACATTTGGTCATTTCTAGTATTGGTCATCTGTCCGATTGACAGTAACATGACAGTTCCCTGGAAGGGACCCTCACGTTCCCCAGACCCCACCCCCCTCAGACCTTTGCCTCCACATTTGCTTATTTGTCCGAGTTTGAGGGATGCTCCCTTCACAGAAAGTATGGAAGTGAATCGTGGGTCTGCTCGCCATCATCCGCTAAGCCTACATTAAATGTCCCAGCTCCAAACGCAGCTTTACACTTGACAGTGATAACGACACTGGGCCCATGGACCTCACCTCGGTCTTGACTTCATCTCAAGGACCCACTGACACGTCCCTTGTCTGCACACCTTTTGCCCATGGGCTCCTTTTTATTTGGTCTCTAAACCCCCAGAGCTCACCATTCCGAATAGCCTCAGATGCCAGCCCTGAGCCTTTGCGTCAGCATCAGGGTTAAGGCGTCCTCCTCTGAGGTCTTCCCAGTGGGTGAGCCTCACATCTTGCAGAGCCTTGGATTTGGGGCCAGCGTCACTTGTCTGTAAACGTCGAGGCATCTGCATCCACCAAGTCTGGTGTCCAAGCATGCTTGTGACCACTGCTGGATGGTGGCCGAGCTTGGGAGAGAGTGAGGAAGCCGACCCCGAGGGAGGAAGGGCTCGTGTTCCGGAGGGAGACTTGCCTAGCGGGGACCGTCACCGGGCGCCACGAGGAGCCTACGTGTCCCCATCCTTAAATGGGGTGACAGTAGTTCACAGAGTTCACGGAGTGAGCTTTGACTGTGGACTTTAAGTATTTTGCCTCATAATCCTCGAGTCGCTCCGAGTCCTCTCCCCATTCTCAGGTGAAGCCCCTCGACACCCCTGGAAGGCCTGCCCTGAGGGTCTGTGGGCAGCTGTTGCCTTTCGCACTCTCCTTCTGAAATCCCTCACCTTAAACCCCCGTAGACATCCTCCATTTCTGGAACCTTCCATCAGAGGAACCAGATACCTCGCCACCCTGTGTGACCAAACTAAAAACATCTGTTCTTCCCATTTCTCCACATTCTGAACAGATCCACCCAAACTCTGGTTAGTCCAGTTGTGGGTGGCCCTGAGAGGCCCGAGTGCCCCGACTTCCCAGCATCCCCCCGGGGCTTCCAGGACTGTGCCCTTTGCAGCGATGGGGTCTGTCGTCCCCCTGGACCTGCTGTTCCCGTTCTCCCAGGTCGCTTGCACAGCCCCCTGGATTCCTCCCCTGATCCAGCCCCCTGGATTCCCAGGCCGTCCCCCAACCCCATCCGCGTTGCCCACCTTTCCTGCATGCTTCCCCCACCTTCCCACTCTCTCCTCTCCTGCCTCTTGCCTTAGCTGAGGTCCAGCCCTCCTCCCGCCCTGCAGGTCTCTCCCGAGAACTGGCGTCTTGCACTTTCCATGCTTGAGGGTCAGGATAGGCAGTGTGTGGCGGCGCCCCCTGTAACACCCCTAGCACCTCTGCAGCCCCTGCCATCTGGCTGTCCCACTCTCAGCTCGTGACTGTCACCCTGCCACTTGTTTCATACCCCGAGGCCTTGTCGCAGCCTCAGCTGTTGTCCTCTTGTTCCAGGCCCGGCCATCAACCTGGGTAGCACCGGGGACCATCTCCAGCTACCTGCTCTTCTATTCCCCTCCCCGCTACTCTGTGACCTTTCCCCTTGTCCCCAGAAGGGCTCCACCTTTGAAACCTTAGCTCACTTCCTGCTCTCAGGCCACCATGTCCCAGATGCCCCTCCTGTCTTCCTCTGGAACCTCTGACCTCTGGCCTCCTTGCTCCCCTCTCAAGGACAGCCCAATGTCCCTAGGTGTCGGCGTCCTCAATTTGCTCACCTTCCCACCAATTTTCTGGCCAAACTCAACCCATAAACAATGGACATGTCCATCTCCTGGGTCTGGACCCAGCTTTGGGGGACAACTGAAGACAGTTGTACAGCCACAGTCCCCATGGTCCCCACGGCGCCCAGGCTCCCAGCCTCAGTGCCCAGGCCAGCTGAGTTGGCCCTCACCCAGCTCCCAGCCACTTTCCACCCTCGCCTCCTCTCATGGGGGCCACCCTCCAGCTCGCTCCTCACTCCTGGACCTCGTGGGCAAAATAGGCTGCCACCGTTTCCCTCATCCTCTCTTCTGTGATACTCCTTGTGGGCGAAGGCACCACACTCTCCTCTGGGGTTGCCATCCGTTCCCAGCCTCTCACCTGGGGACGCTGCGCTGGGGTCGTGTTTCTTGGAAGGCTTAGGAAACCCTCCCTGTAGTGGTTCAGAGGCTGGAAGACAGTCCAATTCTGTCATGTAAGTATAAGTGAATTTACCAAAACAAAACCCAGAAAACAGTCAACGTCCCTCCTATCCCAGGGCACAATACGACATCCTGTGATTTATGCAAAAGCTATTGGCATCTTCCATCATTTCTGCTCCAAGAATGTTTTTGGCCGCGCCACACAGCATGCAGGATCTTTGTTCCCCGACCAGGGATCAAACCTGTGCGCCCTGCAGCGAAAGTGTGGAGTCTTAACCACTGGACTGCCAGGATAGTCCCTGCTCCGAGATTCTTAACTGTTCCTGGTGCCCCACTTGAATGAGGCCGGACTGTGGAATGAAATGAGCTGGGAGTCACCCCTGGCAAGCTATGGACCCCCAGTTTCTCAGAGCCTCAGTTTTCACATCTGTAAAATGGGGACGAACAATCATACTCTTCAGTCTGCTGTGGGTGGGTGAATGAGATCAGGCGCACAAACGCGTGCAGCCCGCAGCTGTGCAGTCACTTGACAGCGGGGCAGGCGGCCCCCAGGTTCCAGCCCTTTAACCATGAGCTGGAAGGACAGTCCCTGACCTCGCGGAATTAACCGTTTAGTGGGGAGGACAGATACTAAGCAAATAAACTCATGAATATGTCATTACTAACAGGGCTAAGTGTTGTTACGAAGTGATGATCTGAATATTAGCCACATGGCAGTGTCTCTCCATCCATAATGAAGAGGTCGTGGAGGGGAGGGGAGGGGAGGGGAGGCTGGGCAGGAGAGAGCCGGAGGCCTCCGTCACAGCAGCTGATCTGCCGATGCACCGAGAACAGAACCTGAGAATGGAATCAGTGGCTGGCTCCACAGCTTGGTGAAGAAACTGGTGGGGAAGGTGCGTCTGTCATTCTCAGCAGCTTCTCTCTCCTCAGCTGCTGCCCCATTTTATTCACAGCTCCAGGCCTGAGGGAGCGGAGAGCCCCTTCCCTCGCGCTGGGGTGCTGTGACCCCAGCATGGTCTCAGGGGGCCTCTTACAACAGGAACGGCCTGAGTGGCACCTGTGGCCCAGAGAACGTAACAGCCGGGGCACAGGCCATGACTCCAGACCCCAGGCGGCCTCTCTCACTCCACAGGTGCTGCTCAGGGTGGAATGAGACAAACAGGTCGCTTGTTGTGATGGCTGATTTTCTGTGTCAACTTGACTGGGCCGTGGGGTGCCCAGACATTTGGCTAAATGTTATCCTGGTGTGTCTAGGAGAGCATTTCTGAGTTAAACTAGCATTTGTACCTGCAGTCTGAGTAAAGCAGATGAGCCTCCCAGTGTGGTGGGCATCATTTAGTCCATTGAGGGCCTGAATAGAACAAAAAAGCAGAGGGAGAATTTACTCTCTGCCCGTCTGAGCTCGGACACTGGTCTCCTCTGGCACTAGGACTGACACTCACTTACATCATCAGCTCCCCTGGATCTTGGACCTTCGGGCTGGGACTGGAGCTACCCCACTGTCTTTCCTGGGTATCCAGCTTGCAGACAGTAGATCATGGAACTTCTCAGCCTCCACAGTCATGTGAATCAATTCCTTGTTTTATAAATATATATAGAGAGACACAGAGAGAGAGAGAGAGAGAGAGAGATGGGTGTATATATCCGCTATTGGTTCTGTTTCTCTGGAGAACCCAATACAGCTGTAGAACTTTTCAATTTGGCTCATTTAACTACAGGTCAGCTGCATCCAGGAGCCTTAAGGCCTGAGGCAGAGGCAAGAGAGGAAAGCCAGGAGTCGGGGACGTGAGTGGAAGAAACAGAGTAGCACAAGCCACAGGCTCCACACAGGAAGATAGATGGCTGAGGAGAAACCCAGCCATCTCCAGGGGGATGGGAGTCTCCAGGTGGGGCAGTTGAGGCAAAGTTAAGCAGGGGCAGCCAAGGAATCCCTGGGAGAAGACCAGAACAAAGATTTGGATGGGAGGCCAGTGGAAAAGTCCAGAAGTGTCCAGACTTCTTCCACAGGAAAAGGCACCAAGACTGGGAGAGCAGGGGACGAGTGCCGTGTGCAGTAGGGGGCACTCTGTCACCAGAAGTGCTCAGAAGCAGGAGCTAGAGAACCGCAGAAGTGTTCCCTGCTACGGAAAAGTCTACGAGTTGTATGAGCTTCAGCCGAGACTAACCCAGTGGCTCAGTGCGCGCATCACCGAGGGCCTGGTTTTCTCTCCTCTCCACCTTCCAGGGTGTTGGCTTCTCCTAAGCCGGGCTCCACAGGGCTCACAGGATTTCTGCCGCAGCTGAGGAAGAAGAAAGGCCAAGGTGCCTCAAGTCACCCGGCAGGGAAGGGGAGGCATTGCCACCAAGAGCATGGAGGCATGGAAGCCCCGTGGCCAAGACCAGCACTGGTCCCCTATGAGCATCACCCGTGAGGGAGGGACCCCGTCTCGAGAGGTGAGGCTGGGTGACTTCTCAGATCCCTTCCAACCTAGGGATCCTGTGACTAAGTATGGAACACAAGCCGTCTAATGCCCAGTGGTTCGGGGCACAAGTGAGGTAGAGTATGGCTTTGGCCCCGTGCCAAATGCCACATGCCCCCTCAGGCCAAAGCTTGTGTCTGGCAGCCGCTTCCAGGTGAGCTGACTGGGAGGCAGCCTCACTGGTTCCTGGGAGCTCTGCTGGGTTGGCTTCCGGTGCTCCCCACATTCCCCAGAACACACTCACCCTCCGTGGGAGCTTCACTAGGTCACTGCCAAGGTCCGATTGTCACTGGAACTGCTCTTTCAGTTTTCTTCCAGTCCACTAGGGTTCTCTGGGGGAGCTGGGAGAACTGCTGTTTTCCTGGCATCGATGGTTATATAATCCTGCGTGTTCAGAGATGAGGGCAGCTCCAGGCCTACAGAGAGCACTTCATTCACTGGAGCTTAACTCACCACAGGTGATGACCTCAAGTGTGAATCATTTCCGAGGAAGCAAAAGCTGCGAGGAGGCCAAAGATGGGCCTCTACACTGGCTTCTTGGTTTGTTCTCACATTTACTTTTGAAATAATGGCTACCATGGAGGTGGACCTCATCTCTTCCTTGGTCTGTGGGCTCCCAGCCCTCTCCCCTGCACACAGCAGGACCTGAACACATTGTGATAGGTCATGACCACCCATTTCTTTGTTCTCTGTTCACCTAGGCCCCAGAGGGAATCATGGGCCCTCCCTCCTCAGAGGGGGTGTCGTAAAGTGGGGGTGGGGAGGGGAGTGAAGGAGCTCTGCTGGCAGGACCTGGGATCAGGCTGAATCGGGTAAAACAGCTGCAGAGACAGGAACCATCCCCTCTGCTGGAGCAGGGCCCCAGGGCAGGCAGAGCTGACGGAGTGGACCCATTTTCTTACAGCCTGCAAAGGGAGGCTGTGTACATTTAAAAGTGACTAAAAACAGGGCTTCCCTGGTGGCGCAAGGGTTGAGAATCTGCCTGCTAATGCAGGGGACACGGGCTCGAGCCCTGGTCTGGGAGGATCCCACATGCCGCGGAGCAACTAGGCCCGTGAGCCACAACTACTGAGCCTGCGCGTCTGGAGCCTGTGATCCGCAATAAAAGAGGCCGTGACAGTGAGAGGCCCCCGCTTGCCACAACTAGAGAAGGCCCTCGCACAGAAACGAAGACCCAACACAGCAAAATAAATAAAATAAATTAATAAACTCCTACCCCCAACATCTTCTTTAAAAAAAAAAAAAAAAGTGACTAAAAACAATCTGAAAAACCACTATTCTGAATTGGTTTATTTAAATTTTACAGAAACCTTATTAGAGTTAAGTATGTAATTATAAGTCCAGTAACAATTCTACAAAAATGCACATACAATGCCAGAATTCCTTAAAAGTAACTAATATCATATTCCTGTTTTGCATAAAACATGCATTAATATCAACTGCCACATGTTGGCCAAAATCAGTCTCTACAAGAAGAGACCGTCCAATACAGTCAATAAGAAAACTAGTTGTTAACAACAGGTTAAAAAAAGAGGTTTTCTGGTTAATGTAAAAGGAACAGTACCTTACCTAAAACAAGCCCTTCACCACTGGGTGATTTGTGTTGTGCTGCACAGTAATGCATCACCTCCAAGACTGGGTCCTGAGCTGTCATAAGGAAGGGAGGAACTTTCTGATAGTTAAATCAAATGTCTGAGAAGATATAAACTTTCAGGCCACAACAGTACACAACTAGTACCACCTTGCAGAGGGGGTTCAAAAATCCTCAGACTTGGGACAGAGTTCCCAAGCTGGGGATGTAAACCATCTTGAAGATGCCGTGAGCTCTCACCCTAGCCTTTCCACCCTTTCTAAAAGGCCAGCTCAGAGCACACAGGCATCTCCTGTGGCCACAAGACCTTCCAGCTCCACACATCACTCTTCATCAGGGTGTGTAATTAGGAGGTTTGATGCAGAAAAACGAGTTGTACTATTTCTTTAAGTCCTTGACTTTCTGTAGGCCTAGTGCACCTTATCCAGGGATCAGTGGGCACTTGTGACTGCTGGACACACAAAAAATATTAATATACACTTGTGGCCCCAAAGCCTCAAACGCGTATAGTCTCACACCTCAAAGTGTGTCGTCTACTGTCAGGAAAGACCACGCTCCTCCAGAGGGAGAGAGCAACTGAGGGCTCTGTTTATCGAAAGGTGTTTTCCACATAGACTGAGGGGCTTTAAAGAGATTTCAAACCAACTGAGAGGACATCCCCTCAAATATGGGGTTTTATACAACATCCCATGAGGTTCTTCAAAAGGTCTCACAGTCATTAGGGACTCAGCTGTGGACAGTAACGTTTATATACATAAAGCTCATCATTTGCACATCTCTTCCACATCGTCTCCCAAAACAGAGCACTCACTGCCCTGCTCGCTACAAGTAAGCTAAGCCAGTAGCTTTTTTCTTCAGCACAGATTTAAGGGGAAAAATAATAATTTATTGGGGGTTCTAATACCATTTTCTTAACAGAATATCAAAATAGGTCTGTTTATAATCTAGGCTTATGAATATACCTGATAATATAAAGAAACCCAGAGGACTTTGTAAACCACCATGATTTCACAGGGTAGTACCCGGTCTATTTTCTAGGCAGTAGAGAGGGACCAGTATAATGGCAGATTTTCTCCAGGAAGCCCTGTGAGCACTACAGTACTGAAATTCTAATATTCTAGTGCCAGTAGACTTGTGAATGAAATTTTCACTTTAAATTTATCAGTAAAATTTGTAACAAAGGTAGGCTTCCTCAATCCTGCCATCAGCCAATCTCCTTGCCTGTGATAAACATCTAGGCCAGAAAACCATCAGTCCTGGCTACTCCGGAGGTTTGGCCTGGAGGAAGCAAGCTCTGAGATCCCTTCTAGGCTGTGACCAAACCTCAGAAAACAGAGATGTGGGAGAAGGGGCAGAACAGGACTTGAGGAAGCTTTGACCCAAGGCACCACGATCATAGGGGTGGGGGGATCTACGGAGCTTGGAGCTGACAGGAAGAGAACTTGACAGAGCAGGTCCTGGAAGATAGCGGCTCTGTGACAGGGCAGACACACTCGGGAGTTAAAGAGCAAATCATAAGGGAAAAAAAGAACTAGTTTACTTTCTCAAAACCAAATCAAACTTCTTGAAACGCATGAGCAAATAACCCTGGCTGGGCTGGCGTGGTGGGACTCAAGTCTGTGGAATGAGCTGCATTTAGCTGAGTCAGAAAGAATGCTGGTTGTGAAATCAGCAGGAGGAGGCCGCTCCAGGGAGGACTGAATGAGGCCCGAAGGTGAAATATGCCTCTTTTATTCCCGGAACAGCAAGTGGCATCTTCGCTGGCTGGAGGAGGCGCCGTACCCCAGTCTAGCTGCAGTAATACTGCATCCCGTCCACTCTTCTTCTCTTTTTTGACTGAAATTCTTCAAAGAACTGCTGGATGTCCTCTCTCTTAACCACCTGTTGAGGGAGAGCGAAAATTAGGAAAGCGAACATCACAGAACAGCACTAACTGGTTGTAACATTCACAATCAAGTCCAACAATACTGCTGATAAGGACTGTTTTAATGTGTAATTAATTATCCTATCTCCATTGCACAGACAAGCTCATCCTGGCTCAGAGACTGGCCAGTCAGAGTCACGCGGTAGGCAGACAGAACACTGGTACGGAGCGTGGGTTCCACCACCGCCCTTGGTTTCCTCATTAAAATGAGATGAAGGCAGCACCCATTTAACAGGGCCGTTTGAAGAGCAGATGAGATGTAATGCCTGTAAAACACTGCCCAGCACAGAGTAAGTTCTCAATGAGTATCAGCTGAAAAGAAAAGTAGCAGAGCCAGGATGAAAACTGAGGAGACTAATGGTCTCCTGAGGCCACTGTTCTCCCTCATGACACAGCTGTCTTGGGAATGTCCTTCAGTCCCGCAGAAGCACCCACAGCAAACAAAATCTGCTTTTTTTGAGATCTGTGCTCTCTCCTTTACAGGAAAAAAAGGAACCCCCAAACTCTTCCCTCTTCAAGAGTCCAAAATTCAAGATGTTTGCTATAAATAGAAAAATAATTGGCAAAAACTATGGAAGCAGTACTCCCAGTAAGTGGAATATCTATGTTATGCAATAAAAATGAGAAATTTATCTTGTATTTTATCGGAAAAAGGACTAGAACATCACATAGAAGTGTTTCTATTAGCAAAATAAAATACCCAAAATAAGAAAATAAGGGGAAATATGGATAAAAAAGTAAACCAGGCCTACCCGGAAGGAGTCCCTGCTCACCCCAAGAGTGAGTCTGTGCCGCAATTGACAGGTTTGTTAACATGGTTTTTAATTACAAAGGTAACACATTCTTATTATTATAAAGGAATAAAGGTGGGGAGGGGAGAGGGAGGGAAAGA
>NW_006781401.1:1315239-1324008 GCF_000442215.2 Lipotes vexillifer | reverse complement strand
GGGAAAGAGAAAAAGAAAAAGAAAGCACTGTAATACAGTGAGCAAGAGGGAGACAGAGAGAGAGAGAGAGAAGTAAGAAAGAGGACAAATACTTGTGTGTAAAGCGAAAACCTCCCTCTCCACTCCCCAGGGGTAAGAGCGTGACATCCCCAAATGGCACAGGCAACCTGAATAACTCACTGGGGCATGATCTGACAACTCCTTGAAATGAAAGAACTCCACACCAGACTGGCAGCTGACACACCAGTCTCACAGGCACCAGGAGTCAGCTGGGGGTCAACCTGTGAGGAATTAGAACCCCTCACAGACTCAAGATCGAGATGCTAACGCACTCTCAGGCAACCACAGCTCAGAGCTCTAAGGCACTGGGCTTGGGAATGCACACTTATAAATGCTAATAAATAGGATACTGGGGAGTTCCAATGTGAAGGATCTGCCCCTAGCTCAGATCACACATTAAACGCTGAAAGGCAATACAAGGACATTTCTCTGGCAAGGAAACAGTAGGAGGAGACCTAAAAGCCCACAAATTACACAAATTAGAGTGTGTAATCTTTAGAGTTTCTAGGCATCTTCAAATGGTCACAGCCAATATGCAGAGTAGAAATGTTGAAGAATAAATACCCGGGTCCAATAATGAATCATTTTATTGGTTTGTCCTAGAAAATGTGTAGTGTCTAAGTGTTATTATTATTTTTTAGTCAGACACAAACATTAAATAAGGGGCAGTCCCTCATTTGACAACACCCAGACCTTATTAGCATTCTCTTCTATAGCCAAATACAACCAAAGCAGACGAGCTTTATGACAACTTAAGGTGTTTGTAATGTCAAAAACAAATGATAAAAAATATTTTTCTGTCCTTTTAAATCATCACATCAGATTATCTCAGACTCATAAAGAATGGCTCTAGCTGTCACAAAGATCCATACACTGAAGACACATGTGAAGACTCTGGATAAAATTGTTTCAAATGTGAATGGAAAAGGACAATATACCTAACTTTTTTTCTTTTATGTGAATTTAAGTGTGTGTGTAATAAAATCAATAAAGAGCACAGCAACCATAAACTACACATAAGCAGAGGCAAGAGCATGTGCTTTGACACAACTGAAAGACCCTGAACGTCCACTAACAGTGCCGAGGTTAAAAGTTACACCTGGGGCTTCCCTGGTGGCGCAGTGGTTGAGAGTCCGCCTGCCGATGCAGGGGACATGGGTTCGATCCCTGGTCCAGGAGGATCCCACATGCCGTGGAGCAACTGAGCCCGTGCACCACAACTACTGAGCCTGCGCTCTGGAGCCCGCGAGCCACAACTACTGAGCCCATGTGCCACAGCTGCTGAAGCCCGCGTGCCTAGAGCCCGTGCTCTGCACCAGGAGAAGCCACCACAATGTGAGGTCCGCATAGAGCAACGAGGACACAATGCAGCCAAAAATATATAAATAAATTTATAAAAAAAAAAAAAAACCCCAAAACAGTTACACCCATGGACCCTCTTAGTTCCAGTGAGAGAGAAGCCTGAGGCTGCCTTAAGCAGAGGACAGCCTTTGCAACAGAAACGAGAATAACTGTTAAGAGCTGCCGGGAAGCAGGAAGACGTCCATCCCTAGTGACAGTGAGGAACATTCTCTAAAAACGAGAAAACCATTTAGGAAGTCTCTTTAACTTTGGACTTAACAATTCATTTTGCAGAAAGGCAGCATTGCCAGATATCCAGGCAGCTACAAGTTCTTCCCACATTTATGAGAAAGCACTCGGTTGGCAGAGACTTCTTCCAAGGAAACAAGTTTCCAGGCATGTCCCGAGTGTCCGTCAGACCCATGTCTGACTTCATTTGTCTGTCTAGCTATAGCAGAGCAAAATATTTTCTGTCCAGAAGGACAACTGTAGGCCATGAAAAGAAAAGTTTTGCTTTATATCTGCCTTTGGAAGATAGAAAAGTATTTTAGAAGAAAAAGTCCATCATAAATGTATGAGTAGTAAAGGGCTAGGAGGTATTTGTAAATTCATCTGGAAAACTATTTTATCTATTTATTTATTTATCTATTTATTTATTTTTTGGCTGCACCCCGTGACATGTGGGATCTTAGTTCCCTGACCAGGGATCAAACCCACGCCCCCTGCAGTGGAAGTGTGTTGTCTTAACCACTGGACCAGCAGGGAAGTCCCTGGAAAACTATTTTAAAAGATTACATGGGAATTTCCTGGCTGTCCAGTGGTTAGGACTCCTTGCTTCCACTGCAGGGGGCATGGGCTCATACCTGGTCGGGGAACTAAGATCTCACGTGCTGTGTGGCCAAAAAAAAAAGAAAAATTTATACATTATAGAGTTAGTGTCACCCTTAAAAGCATATAGACCATCCTAACCAGCAAGAGAAATGTTTTAGCCCCCCAATATAAAGTTCTTTTATTTTAAACTAGAACTCAAAAATCACAGAAAAGCGGTCTGGCTTTCATTTTTTCCTGCCTGGTCATTTTTCCTTCCTTCTCCAAAAGTCCCTGCTTGAAGGTCAGGACTGAGAGAATCAGTATGGCTGATCCAATGGCCCTCTCCTAAGCTAAAACAATTCTCTCCAGATCAGGCATGACTGCTCTGTCCCTCATCCGGAGGGTTCGGAAGGACTCCTGATGTGGCTAGTCCACTGGTGTTTCACTACTATTGATTTCCCTTTCCTCTGCCTGCATTAAGCTCTCAGTCATCTTTTTCATCAAAGAAAATGAACTACGGAAAACAGTATGGAGGTTCCTCAAAAACCTAAAACTAGAACTACCATATGATCCAGCAATCCCACTTCTGGGTATGTATCCAAGAAACCAAAAACACTAATTCGAAAAGATACATGCACCCTAATGTTCACAGCAGCGTCATTTACAATAGCCAACATATGGAAGCAACCTAAGTGTCCATCAACAGAAGAATGGTTAAAGAAGATGTGGCACGCACACACACACACACACACACACACACACACACACACACACTGGAATATTAGCCATGAAAGAGAATGAAATTCTGCCATTTGCAACAACATGGATGGACCTAGAGGGTATTATTATGTTTAGTGAAATAAGTCAGATAGAGAAAGACAAATATTACATATTATCATTTATATGTGGAGTCTAAAAAATAAAACAACAAATGAATATAACAAAACAGACTCACAAGATATAAAGATCAAACTAGGGGTTACCGGTGGAGAGAGGGAGGGGAAGGGGCAAGTGAAGGGTAGGGGATTAAGTGGCATAAACTACTATGTATAAAATAAACAAGCTACAGGGATATATTGTACAGCACAAGGAATGTAGCCAATATTCTATAATAACTTTAAATGGAGTATAATCTATAAACATGTTGAATCACTATGTTATACACCTGAAACTAAAATAATACTGTAAATCAACTATACTTCAATAAAAAAAGATACTTTATTCAACACATACAAGGCTCTGATTAAAACTAACTAAACTTACTGTGCCTTCATCAGCAAATCTCTTGAGATAGTCTTTAAGTTCAGTCTTCAAGTCATTGTATTCTAAATCAAAACAACAAAAAAAGGACATAAACTTTAGATAAGCCATTTGCATTTAGAAACAAAATATTTCTTGACCATTGACATTTGAGTATGTTAGTGTAAACCACATTTTTCTTTAAGTGAAATCTGCATAGAAACCTGTTCTCAATTTCTCTCAAATTCCTCCATTTTGACATCTGGGACACTTTTTCATTTAAAAATCCTCAAAAAACAGAGAAATCATCATTCCCAAAAAGATTAGCTAAGAATTTTTTTTAAGTTTTCCATCTCTCTGGAATTCTAGTGCTTGAAATATCTTGGACTTGTCAAACATTAAGTCTTAAAACTCGTGCACTCACTCAACAATTTATATTATGTACAAGGCACCTTGAGGGCTACAAAAATGTTTTAGATGCAGCCTCTATCCTCGGAAAGCTTTTACTCCAATAAAGGCAAAAGGAAATTAATCAGTTACAAATACAAGACAGGAATAATCAATGTCCAAAAAGGGGCACAAAAGTGGTGGCATCCGAGTAGAAATGGCTAGGATGGAAATCACTAACATAGGCTGTGCATACTGGGGGAAAAAATGTAAAAGCCTGTAATTAAGGGTTTGGGAATGTTTCCCCTCTAGTGGTTTCCTGTGAACCACTGAAGCATCCTCAAGAACTGTCAAAAAGATGGCATGCTTTGCTCAAAAAGATGGTATGTAATGTTCAATGAAAATTATTTCAGTGGATGGAAAAAGAAATTGATTTCCTTTTATTCTTTACTCATACATCTACCCTTAATCAAAATAGCATGTTACGGTTTCTCAAGCATGTAATTATTCTAGCATGTAACCCTAATTCAATGGAAATAGCAGCTAAATACCCAGCAACATTACAATCAAGCAAGTGTAGGTGAGGCCTACTATACAATTCCAAATTTAAACCATCTTTGTGTTAAATTGAAATAGGTTATTAGTTGTCTTCCTTATACATAAGTTTTTTTAATAGTGAAGGAAACTTCATGAACTTCATGAACTTTCACAAACAATACTTACCACAAATAAGTTCCACTTGCTGGACTCTGTTCATGCTGTTAAGGGTGTCCATTAGAGGGTCTCTCCTGTCAGCTGCCTGGTCAACCTTGCCTTTGTTCTCATAAGCCAGAACTGTGTCACATTCATCTGTCAGGAACAGGACATCTAGATCGCCATACATTTTCTTTAAAAAATAAAACCAGTTTCCCCATTAGAACTGTATGTCATTCTCAGAAAGTCAACCTCATGAGAATCACTAAAAATTTATTTAATTAATATCCAGAAAAACCTGAGCCTTTTAGCAGAGTTGCCTGAACGTTTTATTCTTTTTGCCCAAATGTTTTAGAAACCTCCCAACTTCCCAGTAGATATTATACGATCTAAGAGATCTTTATTTAAAAACCACTGACTGGGGCTTCCCTGGTGGTGCAGTGGTTGAGAGTCCGCCTGCAGATGCAGGGGACACGGGTTCGTGCCCTGGTCCAGGAAGATCCCACATGCCACAGAGTGGCTGGGCCCGTGAGCCATGGCCGCTGAGCCTACGCGTCCAGAGCCTGTGCTCCGCAACGGGAGAGGCCACAACAGTGAGAGGCCCGCGTACCGCAAAAAAACAAAACAAAACAAAAAAAACCACTGACTTACTGTAACTTTTAAGTAATATGTGTTTCCAAGCAATTCTGTGATATAAAAAAGATAAGCTATTTTCCACTGAAATGAAGCTAATAAAAAGTATTGCATAATTCTTAATTTCTTCCATAAGCATTTGGACTGCAAATACTATTTCATAAATTTGCTTAATATAAAAAAAATTTTCAGTTCTCTATACTCTAATATCAGTTTCATAAATATACTTTTCAGGTGCTCTTATTTTAGGCATCAGTCCACAAAACATACTAATATTGAACTTGATCAGGTACTTACCATACAGTCTTTGCAGGTACATAACTTGCTACGCCAGTTCAGGGGCCAATAGGTGGCAGTGTCTTTCTTTATAAACTGCTTAGCTTTAAGCTCCTGAAGTTTGCAGCCAGACTGTGATTCTGTGTTGAGAAGTTGATTCTTAAATGCTGTCTGAAATTAAATTAAGTTTTGAAGTGTGTTTTTTTTAAACTATCATAGTTTTCATAGTTTAGATTTTGTCAAAGGATTTCTTTAGGCAAAGGGTACAACTGAAACCCAAAGCTATATAGGTTACAGAATTAATTTTGCTTAGGTTTTATATCTTTTATAGCTCAGATTTCATGTTACCTGGAGATCAGCTTCAGAACTAGAGCTGGTACATGGTTCGTTCATCTGCTCTGCTTTAACTTCCTTCTCAGCAGCCTTTCCACATTCTGGAACGTCCTCTTTGAGGGCACCATCATGATGAGCTCCATTTTCAGGTTGGTTAACTTCCTGGTCACCTACCGCATCAACATTCAGCACCAACCCATCATCTTCAGCAGTTACTTTGGTTACTGTGGGTTCATTGAAAAAACACACACACATATCCACAGACCAGTTAGCCAATGAAATCACTTAGTCTGATTAAAACATACTTCAGAGTCCGGAAAAGGAGAAAGTCAACCTTAATCTCTGGAATAATAAGAATGAAAATAACACTTTTTTAGGTTATGCCTGCCTAATCCAAAGAGTCAAATAACTGAAAAGATCATTTAAAAATACCAATCACTACTTGAGCACTTTTTATGTAAAAGAGAAAAAAAAATACTATAGATGTTAAAGACAGAGGGACACCTCAAGAAGCAACAGGCAATAGGAAGAGATTTAACTGTAAATACAGGTAGAAGGGCAGTTTTAGAAAAAACAGCAGCTTTTCTTTATGAGAGAAGGAAATCAGAAAGGGTGCATGTAGAGACAGAAATACTGTGAAGGAGAGAAGAGAAATGATAAGGGAACTCAGTTTGCATGACGGCATTTCAGTTTAGTAGGAAATGAGGCCATCTGCTGACAGGGAAGGAAATGAAGGAGGGGCAGAGGGGAACCGTTAAGAAAACCTGATGAATGCGAAATAAATTCAGGTCCAGCAGAAAGTGAGATTTAATTGTAAAGGGTATGAACAGAAAGAAAGCACACCAAGTTTAAGAACTTTGAGACAAATCAAAAATGTCTGATGCTGCATGTGGTTTATATGGTGAAGTGTTCCCTAAAGGTGAGAAGGGCAAGAAATTATGAGGCCAGAGCAGCAGATAACTGCCACTTTAAAAATAAATTAACACATATAGCATTACAAATAAAATAAAATATTTAATGCCTCAAGAACATTCATTGCTGATTAGTGGTTTGGGGTCAATTTCTTAGAGTATAGTAAAAGCACTATATGACAAACTATACCACCACACTCTACCCAACCAATAGCATGTCTTACATTTAAGAACAATGTTTATCTCTTTATCTTTCAAAATCCCGTTCAAAACTGCTTCCTCCATTTTCTCTAATTCGGTCTCATCCATACTCTGCATCATGCCATTTAAGTACAAATTTATTCTTGGTAGTCTCCCAATCTATCTATAAGCATCTTATGGAGAAGGAACAGATCTTATACTTTTTTCCGCAGAGTCCAATTAAAACTAGTTGATAAAAATTATGTACTGAACATACAAATTGTTCTGAACATATAGCACAAGTTGGTGGAATACCAACTCCACAGAGACATTTACCTGCCAAATGTGCAGCATAAGCCCACAAGAAAGAACAGTGTTTCATGCAAGACTGGCACACCATCTCTTGGAAATCTCCACTCTCAGGCGGAACGGCACCAAGATGCTGTGAACACAGAAAACCGAACATTTTCCTTGTGATCACCAAGTTGTCCAAAAAGCCCATTATTTTATAAAATATTGCAGGACTTCCCTGGTGGCACGGTGGTTAAGAATCCGCCTGACAATGTAGGGGACACAGGTTTGATCCCTGATCCGGGAAGATCCCACATGCTGTGGAGCAACTAAGCCGGTGCGCCATAACCACTGAGCCTGCACCCTAGAGCCCACACCCCACAACTACTGAGCCCACGCGTCGCAACTGCTGAAGCCCAAGCTCCTAAAGCTCATGCTCCGCAACAAGAGAAGCCACCGCAATGAGAAGCCCGCGCACCACAACAAAGAGTAGCCCCCACTCGCCGCAACTAGAGAAAGCCCATGCGCAGCAACGAAGACCCAACGCAGCCGGGGGAAAGAAATATATTGCACTAGTATGCTGATCATATCTTTATTATATTTTTAGAAGAGTAATTATAACGTAAAATATAGTAAATTCCAAAAGATCTTTTCTCTTTTTGTAAAGACAATGTCTTTAAAAGGTAAAAGCTCTCCTTACCCTTCCATGGAACCAGTCTTCACAGACTACACACTGGATCATCTCATCTGGAATCTAACATGGGAAAGCCATTTGTTTGTTAATGATTACAGCGAATTCTGGGATACCAAAGTAAATCTGGCACACATTAGAATTAGATATTAAATAATTCTCTACCAATTCTGTAAAACTGCTATCCACATGCCAGAAGTCAAGGGGACAGGAAGAAACAGCAATTCAAGGGGCCAAAGAAGTTCATTCTCCATGAACTGGTGTTACAGAAGGATTACATTAAGATAAGCACTTTGTGAGCAATTATCAAAGCTTTCATATCAGTTACTTAATATATGATTCCCATAAAACTTTATAAATAAATAATGTATTCTCACTTCAGACATAAACCCAGACCCAGGGAGGTAATGTGAATTGCAGCAAGTTGCAGAAGTGAATGCACAGAATTTTCACTTTTGTCAAAATAAAAGGAAACTAGAAATTAAAACTCACATTCACTCACTTATATGTGCACAGAAAAAGGTTTAAAAATACATATACCAAAAAGTGTTATAACAGTGGTTGTTTCTGGAAGATAAGAAGGTACAAGAGTGAGGAAGAAGAAAAATTCTTTTTAAATTTTGTGTGTATGTCTAATTGAAATTTTTAAGAGGATCCAGTTTGTACACCCTATTTCTTTCCTTGCAGGGATGTAAGAAATTGAAGGTCATTTTCTGGAAAGTGTTCAGGGGAATGGAGCAAACAGGCAGGCAAAGAGGGGAAGGAAGGAAAAAAGTTCTGGCCTTGAGAAAGTCCTGTCCAATATTTCATTCTCATGATGTAAGAATGAGAAGAATAGCTGGGATCTGTTCTGGTTGTAGCTCCAGCCCAGATTCATAAGAAGGGATAAATCTAGAATCCTTTCACAATCCTCAAATCCCTGCT
>NW_006781401.1:1305143-1315229 GCF_000442215.2 Lipotes vexillifer | reverse complement strand
TGCTGAACAGCTAAAGGGTCAAATATGACAAAAGGCTGAGGACTGAAGGCTAGAGATGACATAGTCCCAGTGCTAACCTCTAAATCTCTTACCTCATCTTCAGGATCAGGATAAGGTCTCTTGCAAATGCAGTACAATCCAAAAAAGTTGTCATTGTACTTATTGCCACAATTTATCTTTGCTTTGTCCTGAAAGATATTAATTTCAATATATAATATGGTCTAACTTAAACTATAATTTCATGCATCATGAAATTTATGCATTCAATAAGTTTGTGCATTAAATATCTCCCCCCCAGAAGCTGGTCTTTAACTTTCAAAGTACAAAGGAAAAAAATTCATTTCTATTAAAGGGATACTTTTTCCAGGATAGAGGGAAAAAATAAAATTTATTTTCTATGCCTTCTTTGTAGCAATTGGGGGAAAATGAATCATAAATATTAATTATCAACCTATGTAAGCTGACATTGGCCTAGAATTTCAAAAGACTTCTTAATGCTCAGCTGTGATAGCCAAAGCCCCCAGGTTACTAGGAGGTAAAAAGCAGGCAAGGAAATTGTCTAAAAATAATCTTTGAGGAGGGAAAAAAGCATGACAGTTTTAGCAATATGACTGAACAATGTAAAGTCCCTTATTTTCTCTTTCATTTCTGTTATTTCATTGAAAGTTAGCGTATAAGCACAGTTTTTATTATCCAAAAAGCACTGAAAAACTTCTGAGTGCACATAACCCACTCATTATTACCAAGTTTTATTTATTCAGTTTTTAAAGTCATCCCCTTTGCTTTAAAAACCTTAAAGCATAAGCACAATCAACATAATTAAACCTGAATCACTTTAGAACATTCCCCCACAAACCCTTCATATTAATTACAATCTATGCTGTAGGCTCTGAAAAGCTTACTTAGTTTTCCAAAAAGTAATAAATGGGATACAGTCTAATATTGATTTGTCCATTTACAAAGAATAAGCCTAAGAACTTCCTTTTTGGAAAATACTTGGTTTTTATCCACTCGGACAAATATCAATCTCAGCTACTTTTCATGCATTTATAGTTACGGTGCTTACTTACAGGAAATAATTTGCATTCCAAATTTTTAAACTTGCTGTTTCCACAATCACAACGAAAATTTCTGAAACAAAGGAGGAAGAGCCGATTTTAATTTTTCTTTTAAATCTAATGACTTACTCTTTAAATTCATGTCATAGCCTCTTCTCTTTCAACTGGCTTCTAGGATCTAAAAAGTGACCTTGGTTGTTGTTCATGTATCCAATCCAGAATTTCTCCAAGCACATAACAATAAAAGATTTAATAATTCTAGAGATTAACATGCATAAAGACAAGTATCTATATTACACAAACACTAATAAAATCATGGCGGAGCAGCAGGAGTAGTTGAGTTTGCACCATAATTCTATTTTAAAAGGCCCTCTGGGGACTTCCCTGGTGGCACGGTGGTTAAGAATCTGCCTGCCAGGCTTCCCAGGTGGCGCAGTGGTTGAGAATCTGCCTGCCCATGCAGGGGACACGGGTTCAAGCCCTGGTCCGGGAAGATCCCACATGCCGTGGAGCAACTAAGCCCGTGCGCCACAACTACTGAGCCCACGTGCCACAACTACTGAAGTGTACACTCCTAGAGCCTGTGCTCTGCAGCAAAAGCCACCGCAATAAGACGCCCATGCACTGCAACAAAGAGTAGCCCCTACCCTCCACAACTAGAGAAAGCCTGCGCACAGCAACAAAGACCCAACACAGCCAAAAATAGATAAATAAAATAAATAAATAAATTTTAAAAAAGGCCCTCTGGAAAAACTGCTCTCTCCAATTACATTATATAAAAACACATTACATTTTACCAGTGCACAACTACTTTGAATGCAAAAAAAAAACATTAAGAAAAAAAGTGCAGCTGGAAAAGAATCTAAATATCTGAAAAGCATTCAGCATCAGTCTCTGACCATTTTACCTTTTTGTGTATAGCTCGAAAAGTTTATGACTTCCATGACATTCATAACTGCAAGCTAGGCAAAATCCTGCTGGGTCTTCTCCCTCTGGGGTGCAGGTACTACAGGCATATAGTGCTTGTCTCTTTACTGAGCCCTAAAAGACAGCCCCAAAATGGAAAGAGAGAAAAAATTGAAGAAACACGGCAGAGTCACCTAATGCCCATACTATAATCTAAGAAATAACTGAAATCAGATTACCTGTGGTCAAGATTTTCCTGTAAAAAACACTGAGGCTAATAAAAAAGCTTATTCAACAGAATACCAAAACACTGTTGCATGTTTCATACACCAGTGCTTGTTTTCATATAATTTTTTCTTAAAGTGATAGAAAGAAGTTTAATATTTTCAGTCAGCTGCGAATAAGCTAGTCTGCTTAATCATTTCAACACATAAAAATGTAGGAGAATGTGTGTAAGTTTATGTAAGTAATAATCATGCTTAATTTTGGAAAATGCTTGTGGTTCCACCAAAGAGAAAACCAATGCATTAAATGAATCCCTTTGATTTTTAGATGTACGCTGAAGTATTCAGAGGTGTATTGTCATGGTCTGCAACTTATTTTCAAGTGACTGAGGAAAAAAGAAAAAAGAAAGTCTATTACAATGAACAGGTAAAAGAAAAAACAAATGTTGTAAAATGTTGAAAAGTGAATATATGTGAAAGTACACAGGTGTTCATATTATTCTTTCTACTTACCTGTAGACTTAAAATGTTTCCAAATAAAAAGCTGAAAGAAAAACAAGCAAATCCTGATAACGGATAGTACCCTCTTCTGGGAAGGGGGGAGACACAAGGGAGCTACAAGGAAGCTTCTGCTATGCCGGTAATGTTCTATTTCTTGATCTGGGTAGTATGTACCTGCACGTGTTTTTATGCTTTCCCAAGACTTATACATGGTTTGTGCACTTTTCCACATATTTCACTACAATAAAATAAATGTTACGGAAGTCCGTTTCAAAAACCTAACTACATTTCAAAGGTAAATTACATACAGACTTTTTAAAAAAAGGAAAGCAGAGGGCTTCCCTGGTGGCGCAGTGGTTGGGAGTCCGCCTGCCGATGCAGGGGACACGGGTTCGTGCCCCGGTCTGGGAAGATCCCACATGCCGCGGACCGGCTGGGTCCGTGAGCCACGGCCGCTGAGCCTGCGCGTCCGGAGCCTGTGCTCCGCAACGGGAGAGGCCACAGCAGTGAGAGGCCCGCGTTCCGGGAAAAAAAAAAAAAAAAAGGAAAGCAGAGAAAAAGTTGTTTCAGTGGTGACCAAAGGTTTTTAAATACCAGACAACATTAAATACATCTGACACAAGGTGTATTAAAAAAATGTAACCACTTTGCAGTGTAAACTCAACTGGACAACGATGACAACTGGTATTATGATCTCAGTCCGCACCACATAATGACCCCAAATCCCTCTCCCCATCCTTCAGTGTTCCACTCCACCCCCTTGGAAGGTAACCTTCTTCCTCCTACCAATTCTCACCTCTTATTAGTTTTCTTCTACCCACCTTTCTCCATTTTTGTACCTAGAAATATAGGATGAGTCACCAAACAAAGACATCAAACCCCCTCAAATCCTTGTTCACGACATCTTCCAAATGCTTTCTCTCCTCCCCTCCCCTCCTCTGCCAGTGCCACCAGCTGTTCGGGTCCCCGTCTATCCCCCTGGGGGGCAGACCAAAAAACCAGCTAGCACTTGTCAAACTAAATTGCAGAGGAACCAGCTGTCCAGGAGCCCAGCCCACACGGGGAGATTTTCAAATCCAGAGCTCTCTCCTTTAACTCTGTTTTGACTCTCCCATTCGATTCCTAATAAATGCTCTGAGGATGAGAAAAGTAGAGACAAAGATGTCTGGATGTGAGAGGTCACGGGGACGGTTTCGTGAAAAGCAGTTGAGGCACCGAGAAGAGACGGGAAAGGAAGGAAAGAGCAGCCGCTCCAGGGCCAAAGCCTGGAGAATCGTGGGGGGCCGGACGGAGGAAGACCGAGAAAGGAGGGGAGCCCTGCTGGACACAGGCTGAGGACGGGGGCTCGGGAGACTAAGGGTAATAGGACAAGTGGGCCTGCGATGGGGAAATGTACTACGAACAGCGGCCCCAGACCACCACGGGGGTGCCGGCCGCGGCAGGCGGGAAGAGGGTAAGTCCAGCGGGGAAGAGAAGGTTCAGGGGAGCCCGGGGCAGGCGAGGCCCGGGCCGCGCGCCCACCTGCGAGTATGAGCACTTCTCCGAGTCGCTGCCGCCCAGGACGGCGCACGCCTCATTCTCCAGCTCCTCGTCCTCCTCAAGTACGTCGACCAACGACACCACGGGCTCCAGCTCCGACTGCCGCCCAGCGGGCTCCTCGGCTGCGGCCATTCTCAACTGTCACCCGGACCGCCTCTCGGCCCCGGCGGAGGCGGGAAAAGCGGCCGCGAGGGGCGGGGCCGGAGGAGGCGGGGCCGCAGTGCCAGGCACCAATCCCAGAGACGGGGAGCGAAGGAAGGGGGAGGAGCGACTTCCTACAAACGGAAGTTACTCCTCTTCCTTCTCCCGCCTGCGCCAGCGGTGAGCTGGCTTCCGCTTCCGGGTGGTGCGTCACCGACGCGCGCTCTGGAAGTTCGGCGTAGTCCATGGAGTTGTCGGCGGAGTACGTCGGGCAGGAAGGGCAGCGACAGCAGCTGCGGGTGCCCTGTGAGGTGCCGGGCGTCGCCGACCCTTTCCAGGGCTTGTTGTCGGGCGTGGCTAAGATGAGGGAGCTGGTGACCAACCTCCTCGGCTCCCCGGTACAGCGGGAAGCACAGGACCGGGTGGCGGTGGCTCCAGACAAGGCGTTGGACGGTGAGCTCTGAGACGGTGCTGGAGCGACAGATGGGTGGGCAGGGGCGCCCGGGGAAAGTCTGCTCAGGGAGCCCGCGTGGAGTGGCAAACTTGGAGAAAGTGAGCCTGGGGGGAAGAACTCCAACTAAAACTTGTTAGCACCTTCCGCCAGATCTGGGCTGTACCTGGGCTCATTTACCAGGGCTGCTTTTCACGATTCTCTTTGCATTTATATCACACACACACAAAAACGTGCTGAACGTCTACTGCTCTATGCCAGTCATTGGGCTGAGCTCTGGAGAAAGAATGAAACTCAGTTCCTGTCCTTGTGGAACTCTGACCGCTGAGGGGTTAGACAGACAAACACTCTTATTAAAGAGTAGAAGGATGACCCTAGGCTCCTCTGTAGCTATTGCAAACCTAGAGAACCCAAGAAGACTTCAGAGAGGGCGTGAATTCTAAGCTGGGTGTTGAAGGATGAAAAGGAATTTTCCCCGGTGTAAAATTACGCACAAGTTTGGAAGACTGCCATCTGTCACAGAATAGGAGCAGGTTCTGAAGATTGCAGCAGATTTCAGATGACAAGTCTTAACTCTCAGGGACTCCTTTCCTTTCCCAGTTTTGTAGGTGCAGTTTGAAAGTAGAAACGGGAAATTTAAGTGTATTCTTTTTTTTTTTAAGTCTTGTCTTGACTACCCTGAGCTGAAGAACCTAAGAACTAAATATTAGAATCAGGACTTAATTCCTCTGTAGAGGAGCTTAAACTGTAGTGTACTTTCTTTTCCATCTTGTTTACATCTTGATTGCCAGATAATATGAAGGAACCAATTCAGAATATTACACGAACTTCAGATAATAGATTGTTTCCATGAGAGAGAAGTCCTGGTTCTTGGCTCCAAAAGTTCCTCTCTAATCCGTTGAAAATATTACCATTGGAATAAGGACAGGTATAGGTAGAGCCATTTAAAAAAAAATATATATATATATATATATTATTACTTACTGGAAAAGTAACTGCCGTCTGTTCTACTAATAGTGGGTCAGTAATATCTTCATACAGGAAGACATGCTTTTGTATATTTAATGAGTTCCCCGTAAAGCTTCGGTTTGAATTTCCTTTGTTAAAAGCTGTAGAGATTAAAATGACAGATTTTATCTTACATGAATCATATCTTAACAAATACAAAATTTTTAAAATGTAACAATTATGAAAGAAAAGTGATAGAACGCAACACTAGAAAGACAAATAGTGGTGATTATTTTGTAATGTACAGAAATATTGTGCACCTGGAGCTAACAGTGTTGTGGGTCAATTATACTTCAATTGAAAAAAAATCATCATAATGACCAAAAAAAAAAAGAATCCAGTTACCAAATGTGCAGAAGACTTGAATAGACAGTGCTCCAGATAAGTTATACAAATGGCCAGAAAGCACATGAAAAGATGCTCAACATCATTGACTTTCAGGGAAAGGCAAATCAAAGCCACAGTGACATACCATGTCATGCCCACTAGGAAGGCTGTAATCAGAAAGAACAATAACAAGTCTTGGCTAGGATGTAAAGAAATTGGAGCCCTCATACATTGCTGGTGGAAATGCAAAATGGTGTACCTTCTTTGGAAAACACTTTGTCAGTTCCTCAAAAAGTTAAATTTGTCGTACGACCCAGCAGTTCTACTCCTAGGGATTCCTAGTTCCACTCCTCGTTCTCCCAAGAGAACTGGAAACATGTTCCCATTAAAAACAAACGCACAAATGTTAATAGCTGCATTATTCATAATAGCTAAAAAGTGGAAACAACACAGATGTCCATCAGCTTATGAGTAGATAAACAAAATATATATCCATACAATGGAACATTATTCAGCAACAAAAAGGAATGAAGTACCGATAAATGCTATACAACATGAATGAACTCTGAAAACATAAGTGAAAGAAGGCAGACACAAAAGGCCACATGTTTTACGATTCATTTGTATGAAGTGTCCACAATAGACAAATCTAAGAGATAGGAAAGTAGACTAGTGGCTGCCAAGGACTGAGGGGAATGGGAAGTGACTGCTAATTTGTATGAGATTTCTTTCTGGGAAGATGAAAAGTGTTCTGGAATTAGTGGTGATGGTGGCCCAGCCTAGTGAATATCTAAATCAATAACTGTACGCTTTGAAAGTGAATTTTATGGTATATGAATCATATCTCAAAAAAACTGATAGAAAAGAAAGGTTTTAAACACCAGAATTCCCAAAGTCTTTTTAACTGTACATATTTCTAATTTGATATATCCATTGTTCTATTAATCCCTAAAGTGAAATGGTCTCATTATCAACTGCTTTAGCTATGTATATTTCTTTCAACTAATGAACATATTGTCATACAACAAATATTTATTTTAAAAGGTGATGATGAAGATGATGCAGAAGATGAAAATAACATTGATAACAGAACTAACTCATATGGACCCTCTGCAAAACGGCCAAAAACACCAACTTAACTGTAGCTTTTGTGAAATTTAAAAGACTGCTATGATATCTTATTTATCACACACTGACATTTAAGGAAGACTTGTGCTCTAATTTGGAAAGCATTTGTTTTGTTCCCCTGGGACAATTTTGTCAAAGAAGAAGCTTTTCTGCTGTTTCCATCAAAGAAAGATAGAATAAATGTTTAGAAAGGAATCTTTTTTCTTGAGTGAGAAGTAAGTTTCAGACCATGGAGATAAAATAGACATTTAATAATGCATAAAATCCACTATGTTGGCAACTGAATTCTTTCTTTATACTTTTTAAATACCCTCTGGATTAAATTGTGTGATGTCTACATCTTTTAGCTTCTGCTTCTGTTATAAAAAGTACATGTCAAGGTTCATGGACCATTATATTTCAAGGAACTGACATGAACAAGTGGTGAAAATTGGGTATTAAATTTAAGAATGGCAGTTCTGTATAAGTAGAAGGAAAATGGGAATAGAGAGAAATACTGAAGAGAAAGGAGAGCCCTTGAGAGAGACCCAAGGAAACCTTGAATCCACACTCAAACCCAGTACCCAGACTTCTGGAGACGATACCACTCAATGGATATATGTTTAACCTGTACCTTAAGAGAGTTATAAATGGGGTGTGCTTTTAGGCTGTGATGTGCTATTTATGTTAACACAAATATAAGTCTTTAGGTAAGCAACCTGTGTTGAATATAAAAAGATACTTCGTGTCATCCTGTAGTCAAACTTCGATTTTGCCTAGCAAAGGACTATCAAATCCTTTAAATATACATATGTATATATTCCTAAAATATATGTGTGTGTGTATGTATTCCTTTTCTGCTTGTCAGAGGGACTAAGGCATTTTTCATTTACTCTGCGTGTTTCCTGATTCATTTAGATAGCTAAACTGTAGAGAAATCAAGTAGCATGTACCTACTGAAACACAAATTGTCATAGAATTTTAGAGTTGGAAGTAACCTTACAGATTATATGATTTATTTCAGAGGTGAATCAAATGTGAGCTATTTGCCCTGAGTTACAGAGCTTATTGGCAGAGCTTGTGTTATACACATAGCCTTTGAAAGATTCCCGTAGCACTTTCCCAGTTACACATTCTGAAACCTATAGCTTACATAGTACATGCTATTAAGGAAACTGAATTTACACACCTTTTCATATGTTTAAAGTATTGTTTTACTTGGAACATCAGCCTTCCACTAAGTACTCTTATGTAATTAAAACAATACCAACTAGAAAAAGTTTTATAAATGGTCAGAAATTACCTTGTTTAGTTTGTGATAATGTCTCTAATATTGGGATTTCAGCTCAGTTACTGATTTGTAATAATCTTTTATCTTTATACAATCCTTAAAAAAACAACCTGTATAATTAAAATAGTTCATACTTTTAAAGTAGTAGCTGAACTTTGCTCCTAAACATTTTGTCTCCTTCTGTCTTTAGTAAGTATGTTTATGAAGAAGAAATGTCAACATACTTGTGCTTGTGGTCTAGTGTTTGGAGGTCTGGGTTATAGGTCTGATCGATCTTTTTCTGATTCTAATACTGTCTTCCTAAGTGAGCCACATGTATGACAAAAAAGATTTTGAAGGTTTGAGGGACCAGCTTGAAGGACCAGTAGAAAAGAAATGCCTTGACTGGTTTTCTAATCTGAAAACCAGAGGTAAAAATGTTGGCCACAGGCATACAGGATACAGTTATTCTCTGAAACAACTCCAACTTTACTGTTATACAAGAAAGTCAACCCCACAATCCTACCTAAAAATAAGCTTGATGCTAGACTTAGGTAATTTTTTTTGTGTGTGTGGTACGCGGGCCTCTCACTGTTGTGGCCTCTCCTGTTGCGGAGCACAGGCTCCGGACGCGCAGGCTCAGCGGCCATGGCTCACGGGCCCAGCCACTCCGCGGCATGTGGGATCCTCCTGGACCGGGGCACGAACCTGTGTACCCTGCATCGGCAGGCGGACTCAACCACTGTGCCACCAGGGAAGCCCTTAGATAATCTTTTAAAATATGAAACATATGGAGATCTAAATATGAAATATATGGACATGTGCAAATATGTATATATGTAAGTGCTTTTGTGTCACATTAAATACTTATTTTAAGAGTTCTGTGGCCAAGGACAAGAACTTTTACTCTTTTATAATAGGTTACTGTTGCTTGGCTGTAATATTAGTTAGGAAGTTTGAACATTTAAACATTTCCTTCAGCAGAACTTTCTCAGCTCCTGAGACAATGTTAGGTCCCCATACTATATGTTTCTGTGGAACCTGGCCCTCTGTACTTACCCCCTCATAAAATGTACTTTATTAGAATTATTTCTTCAAGCTGCTCAAATTTTTTATATAAATTTATTTATTTTTTTGGCAGCGTTGGGTCTTCGTTGCTGTGCATGGGCTTTCTCTAGTTGTGAGCGGGGGCTACTCTTCGTTGTGGTGCGCGGGTTCTCATTGCGGTGGCTTCTCTTTGTTGTGGAGCACAGGCTCTAGGCGCACAGGCTTCAGTAGTTGTGGCACGCGGGCTTCAGTAGTTGTGGCACGCGGGATTCAGTAGTTGTGGCGCATGGGCTTAGTTGCTCCGTGGCATGTGGGATCTTCCTGGACCAGGGCTCAAATCCGTGTCCCCTGCATTAGCAGGTGGATTCTTAACCATTAGCACTACCAGGGAAGTCCTGCAATATTTTTTTTAAACTTTTATTGAGAAGGCTTGTATTTTTAAGGAAATAAAGTTTGTTTTCTTCCAAATGGAAAAATGAGAGACATCTGTGGCCCTCAGTTTATTAT
>NW_006781401.1:1289005-1305133 GCF_000442215.2 Lipotes vexillifer | reverse complement strand
AGTACTTTTCCCTACATCCTATTTAGCCTATTAAAGATACACCTATTTCTCGGTAGAACTGTTCAATCTACAAACAGAATATCATTTCTTATCTAACATTCTGCAGTAAGATGCATACATAAGATATCTTAAAAACCTAGGCTTTAACATGTTTGGGGAAGTTAATCATACTACAATCGTCTTGTGATGTCATCTTGCACATTTAAGCATATAGTAAGATCAGAGTGTAAAATTATTATAGAAATTGGAGAATATATGTAAAATAACACTTTCGGTTTTAACAAATGAGAAACAAGTTGGTTAGTTTTTGTGATGAAGTTGGGTTCTTTTCTCACTACCTAGGGCATAATAAATTTCAGGTAGATTCAAGATGTTTAGTATTTAAAAAAAAAAAAGCCTGTAAAAGTACTAAAAGAAAATGGACTAAGAGTTTTTATAGTCTCAGAGTGAGGAAGGTTACCTATGGAATATTTTTAGAAATCCAGACACCGTGATAGAAAAGATTAGTAAATACAATTACATAATAATGAAAATTTCTGAACATTCTGTAAATGAGGTTAAAAGACAAAGCAGGAAAAAGTATTTAGTATTTTCAACAGAAATGACTAAGAACTAAAATTCCTTTTATAGCTCTCACATGTACTAGTCAGACAACAGAAAATTTTACTTCAAAGAAATGAAAAGTAAAACCACAATGCAGTACTGTTTTCTTACTTCTCAGACTGAAAGGGCAAAAGTTTTGATGCAATATTGAGCTGGAAAGGGTGTGAAGTCCATAATATATTGGTGGTGAGAGTGTAAATTGGTATAAGCTCTTCAAAAGTCAAGTTGACAATTCTGTCAAAATGTTAAATGTGAGGGGCTTCCCTGGTGGCACAGTGGTTGAGAGTCCACCTGCCAATGCAGGGGACATGGGTTCGTGCCCCGGTCCAGGAAGATCCCACATGCCGTAGAGCAGCTGGGCCCGTGAGCCATGGCCGCTGAGCCTGCGCGTCCGGAGCCTGTGCTCCGCAACAGGAGAGGCCACAGCGGTGAGAGGCCCACATACCGCAAAAAAAAAAAAAAAAAAGTTAAGTGTGCGTGCTGTTTGACCCAGCAGTTTCACTAATAGAAATTTATCCTATGGTTAATAGCACACATATGCACAGATAAATAAATAAAACTATTCATTGTAGCATTATTCTTGGTAACAAATGATCGTAAACAACCTAAATGTTCATCAGCAGAAGACCCTAGTTAATTAAATTAAAAAAGAAGCACATTAGTACAATAATTCTGTGCAGCCATTAGAAAAAGACCAAGGTATAGCTCTATGTGTTATTAAGATCAATATGCAGTATATGATGTTAAATGAAAACTAGCAAGATGTAGAACAGAGTGCACAATGCTTCTAGTGGAGAATATTGGCTAGATATGCATATAGTATCTCTGAAAGGATAGTCAAACTGCACCTGGAAGAAGGAGTTGGGGTTGAGAGTGATAGCGAGACTTTTCATTGTATGCTCTTGTTCTCTTTGCTTTTTTTTTTAATTTATTTTATTTTTGGCTGCATTGAGTCTTCATTGCTTTGCATGGGCTTTCTCTAGTTGCTGTGAGCAGCTACTCTTGGTTGCGGTGTGTGCTGTAGCTCTAAGATGTCCTCATGATATTTGCTGCGTATGTTTGGTGATTTAGGAAACCATTGTTTTCATGATTGTAACTTAAGAATTTCTCAAGACTAACTTAAGAATTTCTCAAGACTAACCACCACTTAAAACCTTGTTTGTGACTGTGGTCTATGTTTTCCTCGCATGAATAAGGAAAATCCCAAGACAGCCAATATCACAAGAACTGTTGGAAAAAATAAATTGAGAGACTCATTTTAAATCTTGGCCTTGAAAAGAATATATCCCTACATGCTGAAACTGGAAAGAGCTTAGTAACCAAACTTACCTAGAACACATGACAAATTATGCTATGCACTTAGTAACTTGATTCTCTCTTAGATAGTTTGGCAGCCTCGTGAGAGAGTTGTTGAGTGGCAATAAAAATCACTCATGTAGTAAATAATTACTGAGCACCTACTATGTGGCAGCCACTGTTCTGGGCATGGGGCACATGGCATAAACAGACAAAATCCCTGCCCTGACAAAATGTATAACATGTCATATGACAGTAAGTGCTCTGGAGAAAAACGGGGGAGGCGGATGCCTAATTTTAAACAGGGTGGTCAGAGGCAGCCTCACTAAGCTGACAGTTGAGCAAAGGTCTGAAGAAGATGATGGAGCCGGTCAGGGCTGAGCATCCAGGCAGAACGTACACTGAACCCAGAAGCCCTGAAACATGTTTTTCTGGCATGTTCTAGAATCAGCAAGAAGACCAGTGTGGCTGGAGTGGAGCAAGGGGTGGAGGGGGTTGTAGAAAATGAAGTCAAAGTCGAGGGCCACTTACTTAGAACTTTGTGTGCCATGTTAAGGACTTTGGCTTTTATTCTGAGAAGGGGAGCTATAGAAGGATTTTTGAGAGGAATAACTTTTAAAATGATCCCTCGCCTCTTGTTTGATAGTAGACTTTTAGGGGACTTGAGCAGATTTTGGTGGGTGGAGAAATCAGCAGCTTGTCTTTATAGACAGGTTAAGTTTCAGGTGCCTGGTAAGATATCTTAGTAAATATCAAGTAGGCAGTTAGATATTCAAGTCTGGAGCTCAGGAGAGAGATCAAGGAAGTGATAGAAAGTTGGGTTTTAAAGCCATGAGCCTGGATGCAATGACAAGGGATTAAGTGTAGAAAAGAGAACTGGGGCATGCCAACACTTGGAAATTGGGCAGATCCTCAAAGAGGAAACAGCAAAGGGGATAGGAGAAGCTGGTGAGGAAGGAAGCAAATCAGAAAAGTATCTAGAATTGGACTAATACATGGTAGCTACTAGCCACATGTTGACTGTTTCATTAAAATTTAAAATTCAGTTCCTCAGCCGCACTGGCCACATCTCAAGGGCTCATTTCACGTGGCTCCTGGCTATTCATAGGGACAGCACAGATACAGAACATTTCCAACATCACTAAAATTCTATTGGGCAGTACTGATCCAGAAGCCAACCGAAGAAAATAGCTCAAGGACAAGGGAGTGTGTCAAAAAGTAATTTGAGGGACTTCCCTGGTGGTCCAGTGGTAAGACTCTGTGCTCCCAATGAAGGGGGCCCGGGTTCGATCCCTGGTGGGGGAACTAGATCCCACATGCATGCTACAACTAAGAGTCCGCCTGCCACAACTAAGACCCGGCGCAACCAAAATAAATAAATAAATAAATGTGTGTTTTTTTTAAAGCCATTAAAAAATAATAATAATGAGGGGGAATTCCCTGGCAGTCCAGTAGTTAGGACTCCATGCTTTCACTGCCAAGAGCCCAGGTTCAATCCCTGGTCAGGGAACCAAGATCCCACAAGGCACGACACAGCCAAAAAAAAAAAAGTAATTTGAGGACTGAGACTTGACCGTTGGGTTGTTACATGTAAATGACTGGCAACCTCTTGACAAGACAGCAGCTTTGGTAGAGTGGGAGGCAAAAGCCTGACAGAAGTGTATTCAGGATAAATTGGACGATAGGAATCAGAATCACAAAATATAGACATCTCATTCCCGACCTTGGGCTCTGGCTGGCAGCTGTCTGCAGTCTACCTGGTATGGTCATGTCTACTCTGCCGCCACTGCTGCTGAGGGGCCTGACAGGCCCAGCCTGCAGCTCCCAGTGCTGCATGCCCAGATGCATTCCAAGCCACCATGGGAGCAGCTCAGGACCATGGATGTTGCCATTGGGCTCACCTCCTGCTTCCTGTTTCCTCCTGCCTGGGGCAGGGTCTTGTCACACCTGGAGAGCTACAAGAAGCAGGAGTAAAGAGGGCTGTCCTTTCCCTTATCTGTGACATGACCACCCCCAGCCTGTCCTGATCATGTCTACTGCATTCCTGGCTGGCCTCCCCTAGATCATGGCCTTCAGTTAGTGACATTCTGCAGCTGACCTTCATGACCTCTCTTTCTCCATGCTTGACATCCTGGGACCACATACATTAGTTTGTAAGTCTGTTTAACAATAAAGTCTATTTAAACCTTGGAAAAAAAGAAAAGAAGGGATATATAGACACCTTTTTAAAGATTTGCACAATTCAGACAGCTGGGGTAAGCCTACCATGAAATAATTGTTGACACTGTTCCAAAGACAAACACAGTTCTCACGAGTAACAGTTGAAGCTTTATGTTGCGTGAAAACCCCTGGCCCAGTAACTCAACCCTAATAGACTTGCTTGAAGACCTCCTAAAACATGATTGCCTTGGCCCCTCCCCCCAGGGATTGATAGTTGCGAGGGACCCTGGTATTGTTTATGAGGAGTTTTGCTGTGTTTTTTATTTCCTTGAGTGATTCTAACATTCAGCCACAGTTCAAGACCCACTCACTGCCTTAGACCAAAACAAAAATACCAATGCATAATGATTCCCAACCATGGTCCAGAGTTATATGGAACTTTATCAATATACTGGAGAATTTATAAAGTGATGGCACATACTTGATGCAAAAATTAGTCATGTAGTACTGAGGTAAGCTTTTCTGCCAGTGATTTGGAGATTGAGAACATTAAATCCATCAAGAAGGAAGTCAACACCAGATAATCTTAACACAGACTTTAACACTACTCATGGTGAACAAACATACAGGTTTGATTATTTTATGGGTGCTGTTACTCTCATAGCACTTTATCTGATGATTCCACTTCTGCAAAGAAAAGCTTGTTAATTATAAAAGCTTTGTTTGAAGTAGAATCAAATTCTAAACTTGGGGAATCACATTTTTTACTTTGAAACTGGTAACCTCTTTAAAACCAGAAAATTTGGGAATTCCCTGGCGGTCCAGTGGTTAGGACTCCCGCGCCCCACCACAGCAGGGGGCACATGTTTGATCCCTGGCTGGGGAACTAAGATCCCATATGCCTCAGGGCAACTAAGCCCGCTCGCTCTAGAGCCCACGTACCACAATTAGAAGCCCAGTGCCACAACAAAGAGCCTGCATGCCGCAACTAAGACCCAATGCAGCCAAATAAAATAAATATTAAAAAAAAAAAAAACCACTAGGAGCTGTAACTTTTTCTCCATCTGGAAGCAAATATCACTGAGTAGCTATAGATACTAGGATGTGTCCCTTCCCTAAAATCCCTGAAGCACTTCCTACATTTGCCATTTATCTCATCTAATCCTGTATTCACAGCTTTTTGTATTGTGATGTGACTATGAAATAAGTGATCTGTTACAATACACAGGTCTCCTATCCATTGGTTTCAACATCCACCTCAATCTAATAGGGCTAAGGACTAATTTCACCTTTCTCTCTTTACCAAAAGAGTGCTTTGAACTATTAAATAGCCATTGAGAAAACAGGAATAATCTAAAACTTGGATAATTAATTCCTAAATAATCAAAAAACAGATTAACCCTGCAGTCTAAACCTTTGTGATTGCATTTGGAAATACTACATTACTCCTACTCGAATTATTTTAATATTTCTACTATCAAGGCAATATCTTGAAAGAAAGAATGGACTGAGCATTTGCTCACCAAATCCCAAAACACTGGAATCTTAAGTGTAAGAAAGTCTACTTCAATAAAAAGGAATTACTACCTTACAAGACAAATAGCAAACTCACAAACCCTGCATTACATCAAGCATTTATAAAACAAAAAATAATGGAAATAATTTCCTTAAGTCATTTCCAAACTATCACTGCCTCAAGACAAAACAAGAGAATGCTCAATGACTTTCCTTAATCTTTTTTTTTGATAAGCAGTATAGTGGAATGATAGAGCTGGAGATCTGAAACCAGATATCCTGGGTTCACATCCTAGCTCTTCCCCTTGCTGTGTGACCATGAGCAAGTTATTAATTGCTCTGTGCTTCAGGTTTCCTCATTTTCCTCTTCTGTAAAATGGTACCAATGGTACCAATACATACCTGCCTCATAGGACTCTTGTGCAGCATGAATGTGTATCATTCAGGAAACTGCCTGCAGCATGCATACTTTTAGTAAGTATTCAAAGGATACAAGTGATTTGGTTATCTGACCCTTGCAGAAACATATATTTCAAACTGCTGCTTAATTTGAAGATTCAATGTATTGTAGCAAAACATATATCATTTCAGTAACTGGACCTTTGGAAGTAGTAAAGGAGAGGAATGAGATTAATTGGAGAAGAAGAGAAGAATCTGATCGCGCTGCTTTTGCGTTACAAGAGTACCTGCTTTATCTTCCAAGTAAAAGCTTGCTATGGAATGCTCAGCCTTCCATTCTGGTCAAACCTGATATAAGGTAAAGGTTGAGCTTGCTTGAAAACTTTTAGATTTTCAGTAGCTCACACAAATTGAGAAAAACCTTTCTCAGTTCTTTCCCAATCTTTAGCATGGTTAGGCAGACAGTACCCAGTGCTGAAACATTTGTCATTTGTGAGAAGCACTACAGTGATTAGGAATAAAGGCATCAGATGCCAGGTTAGAACTCTGGCTCTGCTTCTTGGCTGTGTAACCTTTGGCAAGTTACTTAACTTCTCCACCTCACGGTCCTTATCTGTAAAATCTGGATAATAATAGCTGTTATCTCGTAGGGTTGTTGGGAGGACTAAATGAGTTAATTCATGTAAAGCTCTTAGGACAGGGCCCAACGGAGTAAGCACCAAAAAATGTTATGATTCTTATTCAAATCGGTCAGTGTAAACATTTCCCTGGTATTGATGACATTAACTGTATAAAAATATATCTTGATCTCACCCAGAAAAGAAGAAAAATAATCCTAATTTCTAATTTTCCATGTTTTAGTTAACTTGTATTGTTACCAGACATGAGGTAGTAAGTACAAAGGAGGCAAAGGAGGCAGTACAGGGATCACATCTTCATGCAATTAACCTAACGTCTGAAGACTGGACCCTAGGCAGAAAAGAAAATCAGGACGATGACTTGAGAGCATCTTTTAGATGTCACACATCTGACAGGGACTGCCTTAAGTATTTTCACTGAACACCTTGTTTTTATCTTCTATGTGTTAGATTTCTCAACTTTCAAACAGTCTCTTCCCAAGTAGTTTAAAAAAAAAAAAAGTTGCATGACTAATTCTAGCTAATTAATAATGCCAGTAGCATTACCAAAACGAAGAACACATTTTGCTTCTCAAGACAGCCATCACCTCAATAATTTTATACCAATTTCTCACAAGCTGATAGCAAGCAAGTATAAATAGCTGGCTTAGCTACAACAGGATGAACTGGTGTTTTAGTCTGAAGAATTTTAAAGCAAGCCAAGTAATTGTATAAAATTTAAATTTTATGACCATGTTTGGACCTTTTTACATTAAACACAATGGAAATGTTCATTTTTTCCCCAAAGGAAAAATTTCTGAATCATCACTATGTTGCACAGTAGAATAAAAATATGAATCCAGGTACTTATTCAAGTTTCTAAAGAATGCAAATAACAGATAAAATTTTACTTCCAAAATCTGAAGTCATCAACATGATTTTGTAGTACTGTATCACAGGCTTTACCTAAAAATTCAATATTCAGATAAAGATAGTCCCCTAGTCACATTCTTTAAAAAGCCTCTGCCCCACCACAGCTTCCTGATATCTGTGAAGAAACTGCAGTCTTGTGATCAGGCTTCATACAGTACTGGCAGTTTTGTACTTGTAAGGAAAAAATAGTGACTGATTTTACGTGTCAATCAGTTGTAGTCTGCTGATCTGATTAGAAGCCTTGACAAATGCCTGGTGGCGATTGCATATAACTGCCAAGCATATGGGAATAATACAGTAGCCCATCGTTTTGGGGTCAGCTCTTGTACAAGAATAAAGGAACAAAAACATCTGCAAGTAAGGTATCAGAAAAATAACTGTCCAAAACCAGAAAGGCAGGGAGAGTAACCGAGCTTTCAAGAAGTGTGTCCATGTGGTTCCTTCAAGGGGCTCCTCTGGGTGCTGCTGAATGTGTTCCAAGGCCAGCCTATTGTAAGTCTCGTTGATTTCAAAAACATAGTAAAATGCTGCTGCACTTGCTAACAGATACAATCCCACTCCAATCCATCCCATACGCTGGCGGAAGTTCATCATTCTCCATGCTCTGTGCCTTTGAGTTAAAACAACAATAACAACACAGTGAGGGTCTAGTAATGCTGTCATGTCAACTATTCCAAATGTACTTACTTTTTGTCCAGTGAGCTCTAAAATACTCCCTAACACATTTGAGGTTTAAAATAACTAAATTAAATTTACATCTATTAAGAAACATAAACATCTTACAGGTTGTTTTATGTAATAGTTATGCGGAAGTAAAGTTTCAGTATATACTGTGTGCTTTTTACTGAATCCCACAGATAGATAAATCACTAAATCTGGCTTAAATAGGTCCAGCACACGTTCCCTTAAATTGTAATTAAACTAGTTCCCTAGGGAACATTTCACTTCTATACTTCAAATACCTTCTGAATTAACAGTATTGCTTCAGACATGAAAACTTGGTTCTACAAGTCAAACCAATATCGGAGCCCCCAAGTTAAGACAGCAACTCTTAAACACTTACAGTGGTCCCGAAAATCTTCCTGTTCCCACGTCAAGCGTTAAAGAGTCACTCAGCTCTGCATAATCGGGTGGCTTTGGCATTTCAGAGAAAGCCACCATAAAAGAAAAATCCCCGGGGTCACCGGCTGGGAGAATGGTGCGCACGGCCAGCCTGGAGCAAAAGCTAATTGTGATTAAGCACAGCGTGACTGCAGCCGGTCACACGGCGGCCCGGCCCCTGTCGCCGCTGCCGGAGCCCCAGCCTGTGTCACTCGGCCCAGCCGGGAGACTCCGCAGCCACCCTGGCCTCCCCTGCAGCCGGCCCCGCCCCCTGTCGTGCTGCAGCGCCCGCCGCCGCGACAGGGCTGCGCGGACGGCGCCAGACCCGGGCCTCTCCGCCTTGCAGCACCGGGAGCCCAGTGCCCGGCAGCGGCCACAGGCCGAGCCTGCCGAGCTGGGCAGGTCCCGGATCTCACCTCCTGTCCCGGTTGGCTCGCCCGCCCGCCGTCCCGGATGCTGCCCAGTCGGGGCTTCCGGCTCGGGCCGGAAGCGCGCTTGCCCCGCCCCCCGAAAGGCCCGCCCCCTCGTGACGTAGGGAGCCTCCGCCGCGGCACCGCCTCCCCGAGCGCGCCCGGAGCAGCTCTGCTGGAACTCGGGGGAGGCTACGGAGGCGCCGGTTGTAGCGCTACCCTTCAGGTGGGCGGCAGTCTGGGCCTGGCCGCTTCAGCGCTCCTCAAAGCCTGGTGCTTCGCTCGCGGCTCTGATCGCCCCCGTCGTTCCTCGCCGCGGAGAGCACCGCGGCAACTGGCGGTCAGCCATCCCCCGGCGCGTCTCTGCGCAGTTCGGGTATCCCGCTCGAGTGTCCATCCGAGTGCAGGAGAAGCCGCTCTCCCGCTCCTCGGACCTGGCCGCCCGGGAAGCGTCGGGAGCAGGCCCTGGCGCCTCGGCCACCGGCGACGGACCCAGACATGACTACTAGATAACTGAGAGGTGAAGTGGGACCCCGCTGTCTGCTGCGGGGCGCCCGAGGCCGGGAGAGGGTAAGGTGGCTGCTTGCCGCCGTGCGGCCGGCCGCCGGCGCGGGTGCGCGGGGCTTCTCCGGGCTCGGGTTATTCATTTACAACTTGAACTAACGTGACTACTTCATCTTCACTGCCCGTCGGAACTGCAGACGTTGACGAGACTTAACTCGGTTACCGTGGAGGAATACTGTGAATTGCAGTGGCATCAGTGGCCGGGACAAATTGGAATTTAAATGTGTTGTTTTGGGCATCATGACGCTGAGGCTCTTAGAAGACTGGTGTAGGGGGATGGATGTAAACCCGCGGAAAACGCTGTTGATTGCCGACATCCCCCAGACCTGTAAAGGGCAGAAATTGAGGAGGCTCTGCGATCTGGTTTTGCTCCCTTGAGCGAGTACCGACTGCTCGGGAGGATGTTCCGGAGGGAAGAGAACAGGAATGCAACCTTAATAGGACTTAACTGAGGAGACGAGTCATGCTCTGGTCCCTAAAGAGATACCCGGAAGCGGGGGTGCCTGGAGAGTGATCTTTAAGACCCCTGACCCAGACAATGAATTTTTAAGCAGGTTACATGAATTCCTAGAGGGAGAGGGCGTGACATTGGGTGAGTTTACCAGAGCTCTTGGGTATGGAAACGACCTTTTTGACCTAGACCAGGACATGATCCCAGAAGTGCGGGCCCCTATGTTGGCACAGGCATTAGATGAGGCTCTTCAGCCTGCCCTGCAACACCTGGAATACAAAAAGCTGAGAGTATTCTCAGGCAGTGATCCTCCAGAGCCAGAAGAAGAAGAGTTTGAATCCTGGCTGTTTCACGCCACTCAGATGATGAAGACATGGCAGGTGTCAGATGCCGAAAAAAGGCGGCGATTGCTAGAGAGCCTTAGAGGCCCGGCATCAGATATCATTCGCGTCCTCAAGATAAACAGTCCTTTAATTACAGCCCCTGAATGCCTGCATGCTCTGGAGCAGGTATTTGGGGTTACCGATAATCCTAGGGTGTTGCAGGTCAAATATCTGACCACTTACCAGAAGGATGAAAAGAAATTGTCTGTGTATGTACTAAGGCTGGAGCCTTCACTACAGAAACTGGTATAGAGGGGAGCAGTTGAGCAAGAAGTTGTGAATCAGGCCCGCCTGGAGCAAGCCGTTGCTGGAGCAGTCCACAGCACACCTTGCAGGAAGTTTGCTCTGTCAGAGGACGGCTCAGCCCCTGGATTATTGCAGTTACTGACACTAATAAAGGATGAAGAGGCAGGTGAGGAGGAGGCGGCCCTCCTCCAGGCAGGATTAGAGGGGCATTTCACCTGAATCTTGGGAAATCAGGAAGGGCTCTCTGGCAGTGAGCAGAGCATAAGGTAGAACAGTCTGTATCCTCAGTGACAGACATTAACCAATCCCTATCCTGTGTTGCCAAGTAACTCATTTTTGTGCAGTTCTCAGTATAATCCTTTGTCATTTCTGTGCCCATTTAATGTCTCCTAAATGTGTCATTGACTAGAAGGATGTAGTTCTGCACTGGTATTTATATATTTAAATTCACCCTGTGTTTTTTTTTTTTATCACAAACAGTAGTACAAAAAGTCTCATCACTACGCACATGTGATACTCTGAGAGGACAGCCAGGGCTCAGGTGCACATGCTGATCCGATCTCGTTCAGATGTCAGCTTGTGTGATAATAGGTGCAAGTGTAGCTGTCAGATGTGATAATGTGTCATAGATAGTTTGGGGTTGTGTACGGCCCTACATTAATCATGAAGATCGTAAGCAGGGGTTAAGAGGTTATTTTCTGTGTGAATCGGAATTGTATTGATTCTATGCCATCAAAACAAGAGGCAGAATTAAATGCTGCAGTTGGTCAGTTTGCAGCTGCTACCTCTAACCCCAGATTTCTGATGTGTTTCTCAAAGCATCTAGTTCTGAATATCATTTTAATAGGTTACAAAAGTATAGATGTGAACTTATAAAGAAATGTGGATAAAATGACCTTTTTACCTAGTTTGTTTGTATCAAGGTTCCAAGGGAGATTTCACTTGAACAAAGGGTTCCAAAAGCATGAATCTGAAAACCACTGAACTTGCGCAGTCTTAGTCCCTTGGACACTTTCCTCCTGGTGCCCAGGTGGGTAGGGAGTAGTTTTCTAAGTGAGAGTGCTGGCAGGGCCTTCTCCTGAAGTACAATAGAATGAAATGAGACTGTATAAATTAGTGCAAGTAGCAGGTTCAAAGGCATCAGGGCGTTGAATCTGGAGGGCGAAAAGAAAGACAGGAACATCGAACGGCAGACTGGACTAAATGTTCCATGTACTTCCTCACTTAATCCTTTTAAAAATCCTGCAATATAAGAAAACAGCTAGTTTCAGAATTCTGTCATCTGCCTTACTGCAAGGCCAGTGTTCTTTCCATTGCTAAGAAAGAGAAGCAATCCTAAGGGTGTCTGGACCCAGCCTCACAAGGGAAGCAGGGCAGATTGTTAAAAACATTTAATAAATGAACTATTAGTATGCGTTAGTGTGGACTACATCTTAATCACTACTGCAAACTGGACACTAAGAAGTGGGGAGTATGAGAACCTGTAAGACCCACGGGCAGCAGGGAGGGTGGACATGGGTTAGTGATTTGGTCTCTAAAAAAAAAAAAAAATGCAAACATGAAGAAAAAATGAAAATTGCTGAAAAATCAGACTGAAAGTCTTTATCTTTAATTAAAAATACCCCCAAAGAACCAATTCTGGGATATATGTTTTTGGTTTAGATTCGAAGCCGTAGTATAATGTTTCTGTTATGACTAAATGTCATGGTTTCATTCTTTATAAGTTCCCATAATTTCTCACACTATGGAAGGTTAAATACACATCAAACCATCATGTTGTACCCCTTAAATGTATATAATTTTAACTTGTCAGTTACACTTCGATAAAGGTGAGGAAAGAGAAGCTAAATACTAGATGACATATGGATAAATTCAAAGATGTAATTCCGATCTTGTTTATATGCATATAGTCATTTATTTGCCACCTTAGTAGTAAGAAGTGTTATTAACCGCATTTTGCTGATAAACACACTGTGAATGTGTGCACACATGGGTGTTTATAAATGTTGCACCTCGAGGCTTCCCTGGTGGCACAGTGGTTAAGAATCTGCCTGCCAATGCAGGGGACATGGGTTCGAGCCCTGGTCTGGGAAGATCCCACATGCCTCGGAGCAGCTAAGCCCGAGCACCATAACTACTGAGCTTGCACTCTAGAGCCCGCGACCCACAACTACTGAAGCCCGCATGCCTAGAGCCCGTGCTCCACAAGAGAAGCCACTGCAATGAGAAGCCCCCGCACCGGAGCGAAGAGTAGTCCCTGCTCGCTGCAACTAGAGAAAGCCCGCGCGCAGCAACAAAGACCCAACGCAGCCAAAAAAAATTAATTAATTAGAAAAAAAGTGTTGCACCTCTCCTGTATGTGAGGCACTGAGATGGGGGGTGGGGGGGCAGGGGAGTAGATTGTATAATTAAATTTAGGTTGTAAGCCCTGCCATGGAAGTCTACCCAGAGTCAACAATAATAGCTGACACTGAGCATTTGCTATGGAATGAGCGCTGAGCACCACTGAATGCATTTGGTCCTCCAACAATAGTGAGAAGCAAGGCCTTTTGGTTTCCCATTTTACAGATGAAACTGTGGCACAGAGATGTTAAGTAACTTGCCCAGGGTTTCCTAACTAAATCCTTCCAGGGTCAGGATTTATACTCAGGCCATCTATTTCCAGAGTCCTTGCTGTTAATCTACTCTATGCTGCTGTGTTAAATTCTGTGAAAAACATACCATCATGTCCTCCCTTTTCTGGATGAGAGGATTGAGGAGCAAAGATTCAGTGGCGCCGGGGCGTGGGGGGCACGTAGTCCGACTCCAGAGAGCTTTTCTTAAGGTGTCCTGGCATATGCATCTGGTAAACACAACATAATTGTAAAAAATGGCAGTTATGTTTATGAAATCAGGTGAAGTAATAAAACATGTTCTTTATAAGCTATGTTTCAAAAATGTAAATGGCAAACAGATCACTAAAACACCAGTTGTGTTGGGATGATGGGACTATAAGAGTAATTTAGTTTTCTTTTGTTTCCTAAATGTGTTTTTTTTTATATTAAAAATAAATATGCAAAAGAAGTGCTCATAAAGCAAAAATCAGTTGACACATCAAAGGAACACAGGAGCAAGCCTGAAAGAGCTCCCACTGGCGAAAGCTACAATTTGAGGAAGAAAATGGATAGTGTAGTATTGGGTTGTAACCCAAAGTATAAAATAAATATCCATGAGTTCATTATGATATAAGTAAATGTGGGAGAAGAGTCCAGTTTTCCTTACAGAAGAATTTCAAATCATTAGTGTGGCTATTTCCCCCTTTAGGAGTTGGAGTTTATTCCTGTCCCCCTTCAAGGTGTGGGCTGAATTCAGACATAGAGTATGGAAAGGAAAAATAGTAACTTTTCAGTGAACAAACGTGGCAAGGACTACCTTGCTAGGACAAGGTTAATATCAGTGATCAGTCACGTTGATGGCACGTATTCCTGGTAACGATGCAATGACAAGGGCACTTTATTTCCTCAGAACCCATAACCCAGTCTAGTTATGAGAAAAACACCAGACAAACCCACATTGAGGGACATTCTACAAAATACATAACCAACACTCCTTAAAACTGTCAAGATCATGAAAAACAAGACTGAGAAACTGTCACAGACCAAAGGAGAGTAGGGAGACCTGGTAACTAAATGTAATGTGGTATTCTGGCAGGGATTTTGGAGCAAAAGACCTTAATAGAGAAATGAAATCTGAATATGGTCTAGAGTTTAGTTAATAGTAACATATCAATGTTAGTTTCTTGGAGGTGACAAATTACTAAGGTAATGAAAGATGTTTAGGGGCTTCCCTGGTGGCGTAGTTGTTAAGAATCCGCCTGCCAATGCGGGAGACGGGTTCGAGCCCTGGTCCGGGAAGATCCCACATGCCGCGGAGCAAATAAGTCCGTGCGCCACAACTACTGAGCCTGCACTCTAGAGCCCACGAGCCACAGCTACTGAACCCGTGTGCCACAACTACTGAAGCCCATGCGCCTAGAGCCCATGCTTTGCAACAAGACAAGCCACTGCAATGAGAAGCCTGTGCACCGCAACAAAGAGTAGCTTCCACTCGCCACAACTAGAGAAAGCCTGCATGCAGCAACGAAGACCCAACGCAGCCAAAAATAAATAAATTAATAAATAAACTTAAAAAAAAATCTTTAAAGATGTTAATAGGGGAAACGATGTGAGTATACGCAAACTCTGTACTGGGAGAGACAAATACCATATGATATCACTTATATGTGGAATCTAAAAAAAAAAACAGATACAAATGAACTTATTTACAAAACTGAAAGAGACTCACAGACTTAGAGAAAGAATTTATGGTTACCAGAGGGGAAGGGTGGCGGGGAGGGATAGTTAGGGAGTTTGGGATTGATATGTACACACTGCTGTATGTAAAATGGATAACCAACAAGGACCTACTGTACAGTACAAGGAAAAAAATACCAATAGCCAAAAGACATCAACAGCTATTTGGCTGCTCTAGTAATCAAAGAAATGCAAATAAAAATGATAAAATTCTAAAAACGAACAAAAACTCTCTGCACTATCTTTGTAACTTTTATGTAAATATAAAACTATTCTAAAATAAGATGTTCGTTGAAATATATACATAGATACTTAAACATAAATACGTACGCAAGCAGATAACAAATGGCCTGGGAATTAAGTCACTAGGGAGTGAGTAACTGGAGTGTCAGCCCTTACCCAAAATGGTTATTCATCTAAACACCACCAGGTGGCGGTAAGCACTCAGGTTAGGCCTTAGCCAGAACAAAGCAGGGAAAGGGATTATTTCTTATGTAAGTGTCGTCATACCTGCCCCCCTCAAGGACTGGAAAATTTCTCGTCTTTCTAAAATTTTATTTATTTATTTATAAAAGTTTATTTATTTATTTTTGGCTGCATTGGGTCTTCATTGCTGTGCGCGGACTTTTTCTAGTCACGGCAAGTGGTGGCTTCTCTTTGTGGAGCATGAGCTCTAGGCGCACGAGCTTCAGTAGTTGTGGCTCGCGGGCTCTAGAGCACAGGCTCAGTAGTTGTGGCGCACGGGCTTAGTTGCTCCACGGCGTGTGGGATCTTCCCGGACCAGGGCTCGAACACCATGTCTCCTGCATTAGCAGGCGGATTCTTAACCACTGCGCCACCAGGGGAGTCCTCTCAAGCCTTTATGTGGAAAAATATTTAAATACTCAATATGAAACAGTGACTTCCTCTCTAGGTCCATGACACTTCTAGAATCTTTTAAGGGGAGTCCTCTCAAGCCTTTATGTGGAAAAATATTTAAATACTCAATATGAAACAGTGACTTCCTCTCTAGGTCCATGACACTTCTAGAATCTTTTATTTTTAAATTGAAGTATAGTTGATTTACAATGTTGTGTTAATTTTTGCTGTACAGCAAAGTGATTCAGTTTATATATATAT
>NW_006781401.1:1268848-1286893 GCF_000442215.2 Lipotes vexillifer | reverse complement strand
GAAGTATAGTTGATTTACAATGTTGTGTTAATTTTTGCTGTACAGCAAAGTGATTCAGTTTATATATATATATATATATATATATATATATATATATACACACATTCTTTTAAATTATTCTTTTCCATATGGTTTATCACAGGATTTTTTTCTTTTCTTTTTTTTTTGGCTATGCCGTGCGGCTTGCAGGTTCTTAGTTCCCTGACCAGGGATTGAACCTGGGCCACCGCAGTGAAATTGCCAAGTCTAACCACTGGACCGCCAGGGAATCCCCTATCACAGAATATTGAATATAGTTCCCTGTGCTATACAGTAAGACCTTATTGTTTATGGAATCTTCTAACTACCTTGGCAGAGAGGCCTGGCCATGACAAAGGGACTGATCCATCTGTACAAATGAAGAACATCCTTAGCGATTCCACCACACTCCCAGTGCATTTCACAAAATTGGAAACTCGATGGTTTTAGAGATGAGCTTCTGGAAGTCTCTTATTTTATTTTATTTTCTAAAATATTTATTTATTTGGTTGTGCCGGGTCTTAGTTGCGGCAGGTGGGATCCTTAGTTGTGGCAGGCGGGCTTTTAGTTGCAGCATGCATGTGGGATCTAGTTCCTTGAGCAGGGATCAAACCCAGGCCCCCTGCATTGGGAGCGTGGAGTGTTATCCACTGGACCACCAGAGAAGTCACTGGAAGTCTCTTATTTGAAAGATAATGACATTTAGGGACTTCTCTGGTGGTGCAGTGGTCAAGAATCCTCCTGCCAGTGCAGGGGACACAGGTTCAAGCCCTGGTCTGGGAAGATCCCACATGCCGCAGAGCAACTAAGCCCGTGCGCCACAACTACTAAGCCTGCGCTCTAGAGCCCGAGAGCCACAACTACTGAAGCCTGCACGCCTAGAGCCTGTGCTCCACAACAAGAGAAGCCGCCGCAATGAGAAGCCTGTGCACCGCAACGAAGAGTAGCCCCCTGCTCACTGCAACTAGAGAAAGCCTGCGCACAGCAAAAGATCCAATGCAGCCCAAAATAAATAAATAATTTTGTTTAAAACTAAAGAGAATAACATTTAGATCTACAGTACTAGTTTTTTTAAGTACTATTTGCTTCTTTTTCAAAAAAAAAAAATTATTTATTTTTGGCTGCGTTGGGTCTTCATTGCTACACTTCCTACCATACCCTTCCTCCTTTGTATCCAAAGCCAGATTTGTTCACCCACTTCACAGAACTGTGAATTTCAGGTGGAACCTAGCCTTTCCCTGGCCCCTGCAGGGAGTAGAGGTGGTAAATCTTGATCAGTTTAAGATGATTCAGTACCCTTTGCCAAACTGCTTGTTTTAGGCGTGGGCAAATAATGCAATTCTATCCAGTGAAATATGAGCGGCTCTTTTTTCATCTTTATTTATCTGAGCAGCATGACTCTGGTGCCAGAATACCTCAAATAAGATTCCAGCTTCACCATTCTCTAACTCTATGGCTTTGGGAAAGTTTATTAACCCTTTCTGGACTTCAGTTTCTTCAGCTGAAAATGGGAGTAATAACAGCACTTACAGGGTCATTGTGAAGACCAAATGAATTCATAATGTAAAGTGCAGGGAACTGTACCTGCTGCACAGCAAGTTCTCAACAAACAGCTATTGTATTTGTTCTCTGTTCCTGCACAACTAATTGCCCCCAAATTTAGAGGCTGAAAACCAACCGTTGATCCCTGGATCAAAAATCTGGGAGCGACTTAACTGGGAGGTTCTGGCTCTCTGACAGAGGTGTCAGCCAGGGCTGCGGCCGTTGCTTAGGAAATCTTCCAAGCTCACCCACGGAGGCCTCGCCACATGGCTGCGTTGTGACACGGCAGCTGACTTCCACCATTTCCACCAGAAGCAAGCAATCCAAGAGAGATTGAGAGAACACCCAAGATGGAAGCCACAGTCTTTTTATAATCTTATCGAAAGTGGCATCCCATTACTTCTGCCATATTCTACTCATTAGCAGCCAGGCAATAAAACTAGCCCGTTCTCAAGGAGAGGAGATTGCACAAAAGTGTGAATTCCAGGAGATGAGAATACTGGGGGCCATTGCAGAGGCTATGGCGGCTACTGGTTGTTTGTTTGTTTGTTTTACAAAGTCTATATTTTTGTTACTTCTACTTTGTATTTACCCTTTAAATGATTAAATTCCTCTATTAGATCCAGGTTAAAAGAAAAATAATCCTCCCTTACGTTCCTTTTCTCTAATTTAACTCTTTCATGGATCAGAGTAAGAAACACAGATTTGCTCTTTGTTCCTTCTAAAGGCTGCCATGGGCCCTCTCAGGTTTTACAACCAGCATATGTTCAGCTTCTTAGAGTTACAGGCATAATTACCTCCTCAGTCTCTCTCTACTCTAAGGAGTAAATGTCCAGCTGCTTCCTAGTGTCTGATTCCCTTCTGATTTCAACCCCTCCCCTTTGACTGCCCTTTAGGGAGAAGCAATAACCCCCAGGGCCCCTGACACTCCCATCCCCCGGGGAGTGGGGAGAAGACTTACCTTGTCCCAACAAGCTCTGGCTTCTCAGAAACTATTCCTTCAGTGTGCAACAAAAGCTTTTAAACTGTGCATTCCTTTGTGGGGCGGGGGGATAAATTGGGAGATTGGAATTGACATATACACACTACTATATACAAAATAGATAACTAATAAGAGCCTGCTGTATAGCACAGAGAACTCTACTCAGTACTCTGTAATGACCCATATGGAAAAATAATCGAAAAAAGAGTGGATACATGTATATGTATAACTGATTCGCTTTGCTGTACACCTGAAACTAATACAACATTGTAAATTAATTATACTCCGATAAAAATTAATTTAAAAATAATAAATAAAATGTACATTCCTTTAATCTAATGTATTCCATTTATAGAAATGTATCCCAAGATACTAAGTAAGAATGGCCACAAAGGGACTTCCCTGGTGGTCCAATGGTAAAGAATTCAACTTCCAATGCAGGGGGCAGGGGTTCAGTCTCTGGTCGGGGAGCTAAGATCCCACATGCCGCAGGGCAACTAAGCCCGGGAGCTGCAGCTACTGAGCCCACACACTCTGGAGCCAGTGCGCCACAACTAGAGAGAAGCCCATGTGCTGCAACGAAGATCCCGTGTGTCGCAACTAAGACCCGACGCAGCCAAAAGAAAAAAAATAAGGCCATAAAGAATGGGCTAAAAGAGTTTTCCTTTGCAATATTTTTTAATCATTCTGAAAAAAAATTGGAAACTAAGTGCCCAATAATAAGTGATAGGCTGAATAAATTATGCCATGCCCAAACGGCTATAAAATCTGCAGTGGTTAAAACAGAATTATGCTGGGTGAAACCATATGCAATCACTGTTTCTGTAGTTCAAAACTGAATTTTGGTAATTTCATATGGTTCAGCCTAATAGAAGGATATTGTTTGGTATACAAATAGATTTACAACCTACTATTGAGTGAAAAAAGTCGAGTACAACAGTATTTATGGAACAATCTACTTCTGTGTTGACAAACACATAAATATATTTGTAAAGAAAAAATCTGACAAAGCATACATCAGAATGTTAACAGTAGTTATCTTTGGGTGGCAGAATTATGTGCAATTTTATCCTTTTCTTAAAAAATGAAGTTTCTGCTTTTTTCCAATGAATACTTCCTATTGGTGTAATGTTTACACATTCTTAAATAAGTAAAAGAAAACCCAAAAAAGCGTAAGAGATAAACTCCAAAAGGCCAACCCTATTCTCTCATTTTTCATAGTAACCGATAAAGCGTTAAGCCAAGCAGAGGTTAAGCAACTTCTCCGCAGAGAGCAGGTGTGCGAGTCCCAGCCAGCTGGAGGGGATTCCTCTAGTGCTGGGACTGGCCAAGCAAGGGATGCTCAAAAGATAGGCTTTTTCTCTCAGTGACTTGGGTTTGGGTTTAGTTGAGAGCAGAGCGACTGAAGAAATGTGCAGGTCCCCCAGGACCTCTGTGCTTGACTCCGAGTTTGCTCTCTCTTTTTCCAGCAGTAGCCCCGGTTTTGTTTGGGGATTTTCTCCGCCGTAGCTTAGCCGTAGTTTAGGGGTGGATATGTGACCCAGACCTGAACTAATCAGCGAGTCACATTCGTGCAAGGTGAGCACGGGACCCAAGCGAAGCCACAGAAAGATGAATTCCATCTCCTCAGCGCCCTCTGCCAGCCTTTCTGTTGACATTTTTTTCTTTCTCTTTTTCTTTTCTTTTCTTTTAAAAATTAATTTTTTAAATTGACCTATGGCTGGTTTACAATGTAGTGTCTGTTGAATTTTAAATTCAGTTACAGCGTTACTTCTCACTCATCCATATTGTGTGATTATTCCATTTTTATTGACCTTCTGTTCTAATTTCATGGCTGTATTACTTTTACTACCAATGATCTATTACTGCCTAACTAATTACCTCAAAACTTAGACAACAAAAATCACGTATTATCTCTCACAGTTTTCTTGCGTCAGGAATTCAGACAGGGCTGAGCAGGGATGGCTTGTCTCTGTTACATGATGTCTGGGGCCTCAGCTAGAAGACTCCGAGGCAGGGGACCTAGAATCATCTGAAGAATTATCACTCCCTTGTCTGGCCATTGATGCTGGGGCCAGCTCAGGGCCAGCTCGGGAGGGGTGGGTGTTGTCTGCCAGAATTGTCTGCCAGGCCTTTCCATGTGGCCTGGGCTTCCTCACAACATAGTAGTTGGGTTCCCAGGGGAAATATCCCCAGCTGTCAGGCAGAGGCTGTATCCTTTTTATGACCCAGCCCCAGAAGTCCAACAGCATCCCTTCTGCTGGACTCACCGGTTACTGGCTGGGCAGTCAAGACCCCTCCGCCACCCAGATTTAAGGATTTAAGGAAAAGGCATAGATCCCACTCCATTCGCATTTAAAAAAGCATGTGGAATGGGATAAATATATAATTGGAAAGTGCAGTCTGTCTCAATGGCTTATTATCCTTCATTATCATTCAGGATTTTTATTCCAGTTTTCTTGGTTTGTTTGAGTTTATATTTTTAGTTTTCTACTGTTCCCTACCTTATTCCTGTTTCCCCCAGACAGATCCATCCTTGTGTAAGGACCTGGGAAATGCTGTCCTGAGCATGGGTGGAAGCCACCAGGGCCTGCATCTTATGATGTTTATGGGCAGCCCTGCATCCTAGTTTCTTTCCTCTCTTTGTTTTATTCTCTTTTGTGTTGGAAGCTTTTCTCAAATAAGTCTGAGAAAATGTGTGGTGGGTTCTCAATTGTGCGATGTTCCTTAGCTGTCAAGTCTCATCTCAAAGTGGGGCATTGAAAACCTGATTTTAAGCTCTGTTTTCATGGGTGGGACTTGAGGCTTCACCACAGGGTGCTGGGATAGCAGGCCAGCTTCTTGGTTAGGGGAACCCCCAAATGTCAGTAGCTAAAGGTCTTTTCTCTCTGACTTTTCAGTTTCTCCAGGGAACGATCCTTAAATTTCCTGCCCAAGGGGAATAAGCCTGACTAGTTACATTGCAGGAGTCAGATGGGTTATGGAGGCCCTGCATCTCCTGCTGGGAATGCGGACCCTCATTACTCTCCAGGTTTTCCATCAAGAGCCTCACTTCACCCTACATTGTGTCTGGCATCCCTGAGTCAGGAGCATCTCTGGTTCAAGTTCAACTTGTCCAGAGAATAAACTTCCATCTCCTGCCAAGGTGGGGCAGCACAGGTTAGGATCAGGCTCTGGGTGTCCTACTGTTCCTTTATCTGACTTTCAGCCAAATTGTCTGAATGTTTCCTGTGGCTGCTCTAGCAAATTACCACAAACTTGGTGGCTTAAAACAACAGAAATTTATTCTCTTACAAGCCTAGAGGCCAGAAGTACAAAATCAGTTTCACTAGTCTAAAATCAATGGGCCAGCAGGCTACCCTCCCTCCAGAGGCTCTAGGATAGAATCCATTCCTTGTCTCCTGAGGTGTGCTGGTTGCTGGCATTCCTTGGCTTGTGGTCACATCATTCCAATCTTTAAGGACACCATCTTTAAACCTCTCCGTCTTCATATGGCCTTCTCCTCTGTGTCTGCGTCAAATCCCTCTCTGCTTCCTCTTATAATTACATCTGTGATTACCTTTAAGGCCACCTGGATAATCCAGGATAATCTCTCCATCTCAAGATCCTTAATTTAGTCACATCTGCAAAGACCCTTTTTTCCAAGTAAGGCAACATTCACAGGTTCCAGCGATTAGGACCTGATATCTTTGGGGGCCATTATTCAACCTGTTACACCCTGTCTTCAGTCCCATGTCCTACAGTGCCTGCTTCTGTCCCTGGTGCCTTTAATGTCTTTGGAATTTCTGGGAGGGGTGAAGATTTGCTTTGCATTCCCCCCCCCCCCGCTGCAGGGACTTCCTCTTCCTCTGTACCTTCCTCTGCTCTTGCAGGTCAGTACCATTCCTTCAATATTTATCCTTATTCCAAAAAATGTGTTGATGTCTGGCTGTGGTCTGAATGTTTGTGTCCCTCCAAAACGTATTTGTTTATATCCTAAGCCCCAAAGATGATATTATTAGGAGATAGGACATTGGGATATGATTAGGTAGTGCAGATGGAGCCCTCATGAGTGGGATTAGTGCCCTCTGTAAAAAGAGGCTCCAGAGAGCTCCCTCGTCCCTTCACCATGTGAGGATACAATGAGAAGTCTTCAACCCAGAAGAAAACCCACACTTGACCATGCTGGCCCCCTGACTGCTGACTTCCAGCCTCCAGACTGAGAAGTAAATGTCTGCTGTTTATAAGCCACCCAGTCTGTGCTATTTTGTTATCCTGCCCGAGTAGACTGAGACACAGCTCTCCCTGGCAGCAGACACACCCGCTTCTCCTTGTTCTCTAGGTCCATCTTTGTTTTAGTCCTTGGATGAGTTTCAGGTGTAAATAAACAGGGTTTAATAAACCCTGTTTAATATACAGGGTTTAACCTAATATCTCTCCAATGTTTTTTTTTAAATTAATTAATTATTTATTTATTTTTAAGTTTCACTGGAGTATAGTTGATTTACAATGTTGTGTTAGTTTCAGGTGTACAACATAGTGATTCAGTTATACATATACATATATTTATTCTTTTTCAGATTCTTTTCCCATATAGGTTATCACAGAATATTGAGTAGAGTTCCCTGTGCTATACAGTAGGTCCTTGTTGATTACCTATTTTCTATACAGTAGTGTGTGTATGTTAATCCCAAGCTCCTAATTTATCCCTCCCCGACCCAGAAGTTTGGTAACCAGAAGTTTGTTTTCAAAATTTGTGTGTCTGTTTCTGTTTTGTAAACAAGTTCACTTATATCATTTTTTAAAATTAGATTTCACATATGAGTGATAATCATATGATATTTGCCTTTCTCTGTCTAACTTACTTCGCTTAGTATGATAATCTCTAGGTCCATCCATGTTGCTGCAAATGGCATTATTTCATTCTTTTTTATGGCTGAGTAATATTCCAGTGTATATATATACCACATCTTCTTTTTTTAATTAATTTTTATTGGAGTATGATTGCTTTACGATGCTGTGTTAGCCTCCACTGCACAACAAAATGAATCAGCCATACACATACAGATATCCCCTCCCTTTTGGACTTCCCTCCCATTTAAGTTACCACAGTGCATTAGGTAGAGTTCCCTGGGCTATACAGTATGTTCCCATAAGTTGTCTACTTTATACATAGTATCAATAATGTGTATATGTCAATTCCAGTCTCCCAAGTCCTCTCACCCCACCTCTTCCCCACTTGGTATCCATACATTTGTTCTCGACGTCTGTGTCTCTATTTCTGCTTTGCAAATAAGATCATCTATACCATTTTCCTAGATTCCACATATATGTGTTATTATACGATATTTGCTTTTGTCTTTCTGACTTGCTTCACTCTGTATGACACTGTCTACGTCCATCCACGTCTCTGTGAATGACCCAGTTTCATTCCTTTTTATGGCTGAGTAATATTCCATTGTATATATGTACCACATATTCTTTTTTATTTTTTTTTACCACATCTTCTTTATCCATTCCTCTGTTGATGGACATTTAGGTTGCTTCCATGTCTTGGCTATTGTAAATAGTGCTGCAATGAACATTGGGATGCATGTATCTTTTGGAATCATGGTTTTCTCCAGATATATGTCCAGGAGTGGGATTGTTGAATCATACGGTAGTTCCACTTTTAGCTTTTTAAGGAACCTCCATACTGTTGTCCATAGTGGTAGTACCAATTTACATTCCCAACAACAGTGTAGGAGGGTTCCCTTTCTCTGATGATTTTAAATATTTTTACAAATAGCTTTATTGCTTCTTCCATTTGTTACAATATGATATGTTTGTTTTCAAAATGGTCTCATACTAAGGGCAAGTAGATAGACTGCTAGAAATCACATCTCTTACCTAAAATCAGTGGTCAAAATTTGAGTCCACCATTATAATGTTTTCAAAGCATATCCCAAACATGATGGCATTTGGTCCCTACATACTTCAATATATACCTCTGAAAAAATAGACCTTTTCTTATCATGCCAATATCACATCTGACAAAAGTGTCCCTAATGACCTGATATCCTCTAATACCCAGTTCATATTCAAATTTCCCTGATTAGCTCAAAAAAGATCTTCTTACAGTTGATTTATGGGAATCAGAACCCAAACAAGACCACACATGACCGTTGATTGTTATGCCTCTGAATTCTGTTAATTAAAGCGGCCCCTCTCCCTTTCTCCATGCCATGGCCTTGTTGAATCTCCAATGTTAAAAAGACACATAAGAAACACCTTCATACGCCCCACACTATTTCAAAGTGGCTTGGAGAGAGTCTAACAGGTGGCACTAGTCTTTGCTAGAAAGACTGTGGATGTGACTTGGAGTCTAGCAGAATCAGCTGAGGTCGTCCTCATATCAGACTCCAGCCCTACACATTTTGTCCCTACAGCAGCCCCTGTACCCTGAAATACAGACTTTTTGAAGAGGCATCTGTTTTCCTCCAAGAGTCTGGAGTAACCCTATCCAGGCAAAGTTATCTTTGGATCAAACGGGATCCAGGAGAAGGAAGGAACCCAAAACACCAAATTCCTTCTTCAGGGGCCATGGTGCCCAGGGGACACCCTTGCAACACCCCCTTGAGCTGATGTGCAAACTGCTTTTAAAGAAAAAACAGGGACTTCCCTGGTGGTCCAGCAGTTAAGACTCAGTGCTCCCAATGCAGGGGGCCCGGGTTCGATCCCTAGTCAGGGAACTAGATTCTGCCTGCCACAACTAAGACATGGTGCAGCCAAAGAATGAAAGAAAGAACACTGAAGAGTCCTCCTCTTGAATTATTGTTTCAGAATATTAATGAAATAAGTATGAGAAAAGGGAATTTGTTGCGGGAGCTTTTATACCTCCTTCTTATACGTGGGGATTTGCCCACTGTATTAGTTTCCTGGAGCTGCTGTAACTATGGACCACAAACTAGGTGGCTTAAAACAACAGAAATGTATTCTCTTGCAATCCTGGAGGCTAAAAGTGGAAAGCAAGGTGTCAGCAGTGCCTTGCTCTCTCTGAAGGCCTTAGGGAAGGATCAGTTCCATGCTCTCTTTTTGCTTCTGGTGGTGGCCAGCAATCCTCCGTGTTCCTTGCTTGTAGACACATCACCAGATGTCTGCCTCTTTCATCACATGGCCTTCCCCCTGTGTATCTCTCTGTGTTAGTTTTCTCTTCTTATAAAGATATCAGTCCTTGGATTAGGGCCCACCCTAACCCAGTATGACCTTATCCTAACCACTTACATCTGAAAAATCCCTATTTCAAATAAGATCACATTCTGAGGTTCCAGGTAGATGTGAATTCTTGGAGGACACTATTCAACCCAGAGGCCCCACACTGAGTCTGATTGGAATACAAAAGATATGGAGCCCACCTACTTCTATGGAAAAAGGCAACACCTGATATGCAGTTTCCCAGTCTTCCTGTGAGGTGCACACAGGTGTGTGACCTGGACTTTGCCGGTGGACACCTCCACAGAGGATTTTATATCTGGAGCTGGAGCTCTTTTGTAAAGAAGCAGGGGAGGAGAGATTCTGCCAGCTGGTCATGTGTATTTGTCAGCTTCTACTGTGTTAACAAATACCCCCAAAATCTCAGTGGCTTCCAACAGCAAATGTGTGTTTGTCATTCACGGTTCTGTGGATGGGTTGTTGGTGTACTGCATCTTGGCTGGTTTCTCCTCGGCGCCTATGGGCTGGGCTCCAGCCTGTCGGCTGGGGTCAGAAGTGCTTCACATCTTTCCCGAGCTCGTGCTGGACAAACAGCAGGTCCCTGGAGTAGTCAAGAGCAGGGCAGAAATGCTGCTCAGAAAGGGCACACAGTCAAGTTGCCCACATTCCATGGATCAGTGCAGGTCACACAGACAATTCCAGAGTCAGCAGGGCAAGGAGGCATATGGGGCGGAACAGAAGAGAAGAAATCCGTCCTGGAAAATAGCAGAATCTATCACACCAGGGCAGCAACGTCAGATGCTAGATGGCAGCAGTGTCCTTTCTGATCTGGTTCTGGACTGTGATCCTGCCGGTGTTTCTGGCCCAATTTCTAATCTTTGGTCAGTTCCTTTTCAGCTTCAATCAGCCGGAGTGGCTTCTGGGGCTTGTAGCTCAGGGTCCTGAATGAAAGACAGGACATTAACTCCTCCCTGGACTTCAGTGTGGTTTGGTGGTCATTGGCCTAGTGTCCCTCTGTCCCAAGCCCACCCATCTGCCTGCTCTGGGGATGGGACTCTGAAAACCACATTCCAGACCTTGACAGATGGCTTTCTGATGGGTCCAGCCCATCTAGAGAAAGGCTGGGAGAGAGGAGTGGACAAGGGACATCTTTCCTGCTGCTTGAAGCTCTTGTCTGCGTCGTCTTGGAACTGCGGTTGGTCCCAGCCTCCAGATTCCTTCAGCACCTCCAAGTCCGTTTCCTTGTGCCCTCTCCCATGTACCGGCAGCAGTGGGGCAGTGCCCCCTCCTCGGGGATGTCTTTTGACACGGTTGATTGGTGCCTGGATTGTCTCCAATCACAGTCCCAGGTTGGGGGCCTCCAGCTCGAGTTTGTCATTCCCCAACTAAGTACAGCCATGGAGCCTCCTCCCATCCCTCTCTCTGGGTGGCCAGGCGAGCCCTTGGGGCCCCTGGGGTCCTGGAGCATTTCAAGGAGGCATCCGCAGTGCATATTCACACGGGGACAGAACACAGTCTTGTGGCATCACTGGGTGTTGTCCCTGCCAGAACCTGATCCATTCTGCGTGCAAACCACAGAGGCGTCTGTATCCAGAGCCTCCCGGGAGAAGCTGGTGAGGTTCCAGCAAGGCCCCAGGCGGGGACTCAACAGTGCCTCACACTCAGCCCTTCCTGCTTAATCCCTTCACACAAAAGCCCTAGTCTCTCTCTCTCTTTCCTGGTAGAGCCTGATGGGCCAATAAAATGACACTAAATCATTACCCATTGAAAAACTGGTTACCCTTGCCCCGAGGGCTGGAAGGACTCATTTTTTCATCTACTACTGGGAAAGGGAAGGGAAATGTTCAGAAATATTTGCCCCCAGGGGCATGTGCTTGGGGCTGGGGGTGGGGAGAGACTCCCTTCCTAGACTGTGTTGAATCCTTCCAAGGCAGGGAAGAAAAACAAAACTGTTAAATTTTCATATTTAGAAAGTTCACGTGCTTCCTCAGCTTTTAAATGAAAGTAAACTTAACAATACAAACAGGGCTTCCCTCGTGGCACAGTGGTTAAGAATCCGCCTGCCAGTGCAGGGAACACAGGTTCAAGCCCTGGTCCGGGAAGATCCCATATGCTGCGGAGCAACTAAGCCCCTGCGCCACAACTACTGAGCCTGTGCTCGAGAGCCCGTGAGCCACAGCTACTGAGTCCGCGTGCTACAACTACTGAAGCCCGCGTGCCTAGAGCTCGTGCTCCACAACAAGAGAAGCCACCGCAGTGAGAAGCCCATGCACCGCAACCAAGAGTAGCCCCTGCTCGCCACAACTAGAGAAGGCCGGTGCACAGCAACGAAGACCCAGCGCAGCCAAAAATAAAATAAATAAAATAAAATAAATTGAAAAAAATACAAACAAAAACTCATGAACTTCAAATTAACATTAAATCAGCGTGATGGATGATGCTTTACCGACATTGGGTCACTGTGAATCACTGGTGTGCGGTTTAATGGGAGAAAGATGTATTTTCAACTTGACTTTTTTTTGGAGGGGGGGCAGGTAACGGACTATTATTTGAGTTACTGACAGTATCACTGTTGATTTTTTTGGGGGGGGGGTTGAATAATAAACTCCTTTTTAACCGCCTATCCATTATTTTAATGAGCCAATCAGTTTAATTGTGCACCCTGCCAAACATAATACAGGAAATGTTTTGAAAGCATTTAGTGAAATTCTTTTATTGTTTATTTCTACCACACTTAACTGCTAATGCATATCGTCACTAGTTGGATGGAAAGGAGGTGAGAGCTGCAAAATCCATCATCTTGCAGGACCACCCAGTTCTCTTGCCATCTTTCTCTCTTTGAACTCTAGTGAAATATTTGCCTTCGATGATACAGCACACTGATTCATCTGCCATGAACGTGACCTTAATCCAAATGGAAAAGCAAGTTTAAAATGGTGATGTGGTGCTTGGTTCTGGGGTGGTCATCTAGATGATCCGAAAATGAAACCACAACTTTCAAAGCTTTTGGTAGAACCCATAGACCCCCAGTAATATGCCTACAGACCCCAAGATGAAAAGCACCACACGAAAATAGATAGTGGGAAGCTGCTGCATAGCACAGGGAGATCAGATCGGTGCTTTGTGACCACCTAGAGGGGTGGGATAGGGAGGGTGGGAGGGATTTGCAAGAGGGAGGAGATATGGGGATACATGTATATGTGTAGCTGATTCACTTTGTTATAAAGCAGAAACTAACATACCATTGTAAAGCAATTATACTCCAATAAAGATGTTTTTTAAAAAAAAGTACAGTAAAACAAAACAAAGAAAACTTTGCTTGAGGGAGCAAATTGGAAATACTTTTCAGAAAAATGAAAATTTTGCCATCTTGTAAAAAACCGTCAAACAGTAACGAAACTTCCTTACATATTTCTGGCATTCATTCACTTCTGCAAAATCTCACAAATAAAAATATAAGATGGAGCTAGAAAAAGAAAAGAAAAGAAAAGAAAAGCACCACCCAGGGTTTCATGGGGAGAAGAAAAGAGAGATTTCTCAGTGGCCACAGGCATGGGCCCTGGAGACGTCCTCTGCTGACCTGCAGAAACAGCTTGGGAAGTCTTCAATAGATGGAGGGGCCTGGGGGTGGGTTTCCAACAGCAAATGCAGACAGCTCGTATACATTCAAGGAGGAGACGATGCAATCCTGGTCAGAGTGAGGTTCCTTCTGGAAGTAAACAACATAAGATATGATTGCCAAAAAAAAAAAAAAAAAAGATATTATTGCCTTTCCTCTGTGCTTCTTTGAAACTTGAGCTGCAAATTTCCCCAAGAAGTCTGACATGAGTATGGTCTGAAAAGAAAATGGAAAATAAACAGTTAACAATGCTTACCTCTGGAAAGTAGGAAGGGAGTAGTTAAGGAACTTCCTTTCCACCCTACTATATACATTCTTCACATAAGCATGTATAATTTATTTTATAATTCATTTTATTAAATAATAAAGAGTGCCTCAACTCTCCAAGACCAATACTGTCCAGAGTGACAGGCAACCACATATCTTGGATTTTCTGACTCAGCTCCAGTCTGTTCTTCTTTCGATGAAGTAACTTTCCTTGATTATACAAGTTAGATTCATAATAGAAAAATTGGAAAATACAGTAAAGTGGGTAAGAACCAAACAAATTCCTACTACTCAGAGATAACCATTACTAACTTAAAAAAATTTTTTTAAATTGAAATACAGTTGATTTACAATGTTGCGTTAGTTTCTGGTGCACAGTCAAGTGATTCAGTTATACATACATACATACAGATAGATGTATGTATGTGTGTGTGTATATATATATATATATATATATATATATATATATTGTTTTTCAGATTCTTTTCCATTACAGGTTATTATAAGATATTTAATATAGTTCCCTATGTTATACAGTAGGACCCTTGTTGTTTATCTATTTTATATATAATAGTTTGTATCTGCTAATCCCAAACTCCAAATTTATCCCTCCCTATCCCTCTTTCCCATTTGGTAACCATGTTTGTTTTTGAAATCTGAGTCTGTTTCTGTTTTTTAAATAAGTTCATTTGTATCATTTTTTAGATTCCACATATGTGATATCATATATTTGTCTTTCTCTGTCTGACTTACTTCACTTAGTATGATGAGCTCTAGGTCCATCCGTGTTGCTGCAAATGGCATTATTTCATTCTCTTTTTAACGGCTGAGTAATATTCCATTGTATATATGTACCACATCTTCTTTTTTTTTTTTTTTTACCACATCTTCTTTATCCATTCCTCTGTTGATGGACATTTAGGTTGCTTCCATGTCTTGGCTATTGTAAATAGTGTTGCAATGAACATTGGGGCATATGTATCTTTTCAAATTAAAGTTTTCTCCAGGTATATACCCAGGAGTGGGATTGATGGGTCATATGGTAGCTCTATTTTTAGTTTTTTTAAGGAACCTCCAGACGGTTTTCCATAGTGGCTGCACCAGTTTACATTCCCACCAACAGTGCAGGAGGGTTCCCTTTTCTCTTCATCCTCTTCAGCATTTATTATTTGTAGACTTTTTGATGATGACCATTGTGACCATTCTGATGTGATACCTCATTGAAGTTTTGATTGGCATTTCTCTAATAATTAGTGATGTTGAGCATGTTTTCATGTGCCTGTTGGCCATCTGTATGTTTTCTTCAGAGAAATTTCTACTTAGGTCTTCTGCCCATTTTTCAATTGGGTTGTTTGTTTTTTTGTTATTGAGTTCTATGAGCTGTTTGTATATTTTGGTAATCAAGCCCTTGTCGGTCGCATCATTTGCAGATCTTTTCTCCCAGTCTGTAGGTCGTCTTTCCATTTTGTTTACGGTTTCCTTTGCTGTGCAAAAGTTTATACGTTTGATTAGCTCCCATTTGTTTATTTTTGCTTTTATTTCTATTGCCTAGGGAGACTGACCTAAGAAAACATTACTATGGTTTATGTCAGAGAATGTTTTGCCTATGTTCTCTTCTAGGAGTTTTATGGTGTCATGTTTAAGTCTTTAAGCCATTTTGAGTTTATTTTTGTGTATGATGTGAGGGAGTGTTCTAACTTCATTGATTTACATGTAGCTGTCCAGCTTTCCCAGTGCCACTTGCTGAAGAGACTGTCTTTTCTCCATTGTATATTCTTGCCTCCTTTGTCAAAGATTAATTGACCATAGGTGTGTGGATAGCACTAACTTTTCAAAGTATTTTCCTCCACTTCTTTGTGGTAAAAATGTCCTTTCCTTCAATATAGTTGTAATCACGACTTGCCGTGAGGGCAATTCAGTAGACTTTTTTCCCCCAAGCAATATTATGACATAAGCATTTCTCCCATGGTTCAGTAAAGACCAGGAGATCACTAACATTTGAAAAACTATTCTGGAGATTCTGTCTTTATCAATTCATTGCCTAAATTAAAAAAAAAATGTTTGCATTGAAAGATAATCATAGTCTCACAGGAAGTTGAAAAATAGTACAGAGAGTTCCATGTACTCTTAGCTAGCTTCCCCTAATGGTGACACCTTACACAACTACAGTACAACACCAAAACCAGGAAATTGACATTGGTACAATGTACAGAACTTATTCAGATTTCACCAGGCTTTTCACACGCTCATGTGTGTGTGCATGTTTTTATTTTCTTTATTTTTTTATTTTGTAAAGATTTAATTTTAATTTTAATTTTTTTGGCTGTGTTGGGTCTTTGTTGCTGTGCGCGGGCTTTCTCTAGCTGTGGTGAGTGGGGGCTACTCTTTGTTGCGGTGCACGGGCTTCTCATTGCGGTGGCTTCTCTTGTTGCAGAGCACGGGCTCTAGGTGCGCGGGCTTCAGTAGCTAGTTGTGGCACTCGGGCTTCAGTAGTTGTGGCTCACAGGCTCTACAGCACAGGCTCAGTAGTTGTGGCGCACGGGCTTAGCTGCCCCGCTCCAGGTGGGATCTTCCTGGACCAGGGATTGAACCCGTGTCCCCTGCATTGGCAGGCGGATTCTTATCCACTGCACCACCAGGGAAGTCCCCGTGTGCATGCTTTTAACCTCAATTTTATTTGTAAAGGTAGAGAAACCTAGGGCTCAGATTGCTTTAGCCTCTGCCCGAGCTGCACTGCTGCTGAAGCTGGCATATAAACCTAGGTCTGTCTGATTTGAAGCCTGCATATTTCTCACTTATTCTGAGGGGTGGAAGGAGCATCAGGAGACAAAAAGTTTTTAAAGGCGCAGCTGAAACATTGAAAGCTTAAACAGTGTCTGAGCATTAGTGTCCAGGAGATCCAGGCGTTGTTCCAGTAAGATGTTGGGGAAATCTTTTACTTCTCTATTGGCTTCAGGGTCCTGATCATAAAATAGGAGTGACCCCCGCAGCGCCCTCCTCCTAGAGCTGCTGTAAGATAGACACAATGCCCACAGAAAGACAAGTGTATCACACACACACACACACACACACACACGCACACACACACGCACACACACTGTTATTTTAATCCCCCAATTTACTAGCCCTCCTAAAAAATGTTCTGGATGGGAAAACTTTTTTTTTTGCAGTACACAGGCCTCTCACTGTTGTGGCCTCTCCCATTGCAGAGCACAGGCTCCGGACACGCAGGCCCACGGGCCCAGCCACTGGGCAGCATGTGGGATGGATCCTCCCGGAGCGGGGCACGAACCCACGTCCCCTGCATCAGCAGGCGGACTCTCGACCACTGCGCCACCAGGGAAGCTGGGTGGGAAAACTTTAATAGAAACTCCTGAATCTGGAGTTAAAAGATTTAAGTAAATCGATTATAGTGTAGTTCCATGTGATGCTCATTTGAATTGTGGAAATCCGAAATAATGGAAGAATATGAAGAAAGCCTGATACTATGCCTCATAATTGAAATACAGAAGCCCACCCAATTAAAAAATATTAGTCGAGAATCCCTTCATTTCAAAAGTGGTGAGGCTGGGTATTGTACACCGTTCATGACATTGCCACAGGGTGGCACCACTTCAACAGGTAGACAAATACATAGGCTGCGTCCACAGTGTGGGAACCACAGGGGTGTGAAGGCGTATTGGGACTTTTGAGTTCAAGTGGTCTTGGAGGGGGCTGAGGCTGAACAATGCATTAATGTTGTGATCACTTTTGCAGAAAGGTTCGCTGAGATAAAGTGCTATGAAGAAAACCAGTCACTGCGATAGCTCTTGCTATTAATTTATGTGCGAGAGTTCTGTAAAATATTAGAGATGGTGCAGAGAGCAAAGGTCCAATGAAAGCACAAGACTACAATGGTTGTAAAATCTGTGCTCCGAGGATCGTGACCCCAACTTTAGAATTATTCGTGTGGGAAAACTATTCTTAGACTACTGGGTTTTAAATAATGCAAATCTCTAGAAACCCATCATTCTCATGAAATGTGATTGATCAGATTCTGATCCCTAGGAGTAGATCGGCTCAGCTAGAAAGGAAGTTCTGCCCTCCCAACCTGGCCCAGGAAACCCAATTGCCTCCAGGACACAAGTGAAGAAACAAACACTTTTTGCTCCATTTCATGTTGGGTTGTGCTTTTTCTCCTTCTCTTATTTAAATCCTTATAACTCTACCTGGTTCTAGTGCCCACCCAACCACCCCGATGGCTGATCTTTTGTCAGTGTCTTTTCCTTCCTTCAATAATGAGGAAACCAAGGCTCAGAGAGGTTAAGTAATTTGCCCAAGACCCCACAGCTGACAATCAGTGGAGCTGGAATTTGAACCTAGGTCAGGTGATACCAAAGCCTGCTTTGTTCTGCAACAGGGGGGTGACTCTAAGCTATGCTTGTGCTGCACCATCAAAAATTCAGCA
>NW_006781401.1:1248250-1268727 GCF_000442215.2 Lipotes vexillifer | reverse complement strand
GCAGGAATGAACAGGTGTCTGTCTTTGATGGAGGTGGAGGGAAGGTATTTCTCAATAAGATATAATTGCTCTTTCGTAACATATTTCAATGTTCAGAGCGTTCCTGCACAGGATGATTTTGAAGATTGTTTAGATGGAAGCAGTCATTCCTTTTCTCCAGACGTAATGCCACTATCTGTAGTTCACATAGCAATGGCATGTCCATTAGCAAACCTCTCAATCAGTGATTCACTTGCGAGATTTTATTTTAGTTGAGTCAGCAGCCTTTTAGTTTCCTGGAGTCAAGGAGAGGTTGATGTAGGCGGGGCAGAAAGGGTAGAAAATTGTGACGTAGCAGCAAGGCAGAAACGGCAAGTGCTTCCCAGTTCTTTGGGAAATCGTAATGTTATTTTTTCCATCCACTCACCAAACACCGATGAGGAAAAAGAAAGCATGAGACCCTGGATAATTTACTCATTGCCAGATAACAGCATCTGCCTTATAAAATCAGCATTATTCTGGAAGTCGGGTGGCTGTGTTCCTGATTAAATCGAAGTAGAAATGCAATTGAATTGCCTAAGTATGATGATAGGGGACATACATAACACGTTTTTCTTTTTGAAGTGCTTTTACATCCGTTATCTTACTTTATCTCTGCACAGCCTCCCTGCCTTGAACAAACTTTTATTATAGCACTTATCGCCCTGTAGTTAATGTTCAGCGTAAATGTCCATCTCTCCCGCTGGTTTATGACCTTCTTCAGGGCAGAAATCCTCCCGGATTTATGCATCTATAAAGCTCGAGCACTGGGCTTCCCTGGTGGCGCAGTGGTTGAGAGTCCGCCTGCCGATGCAGGGGACGCGGGTTCGTGCCCCGGTCCGGGAAGATCCCACATGCCGCGGAGCAGCTGGGCCCGCGAGCCATGGCCGCTGAGCCTGCACGTTCCGGAGCCTGTGCTCCGCAACGGGAGAGGCCACAACAGTGAGAGGCCCGCGTACCGCAAAAAAAAAAAAAAAAAAAGCTCGAGCACTAAAGTTAGGGTTTGTTTCGTTGCAAAAGATAGAAACCCATTGGATGCAATTTAAGCAAAAAAGAGGCTTTGTTTCAAGGATCACCAGGGTAGGGGTGCAGCCTCTGCTCGGCAGAACAGGAACCAGGCTCTCTGGTGATCGTCATCTCTTGCATCTGCCTCATTAACATCTCCTCTCTGCAGAAGTATCTTTCACTCCTTTCTGGTCGCCTCTGCTGAGAACTTGGCTGCCAGCATCTCCTGAGTGGAGATGTAACTTGTCCAGCCCTGAGCCAAGAGCCTTATCACTCTCTCTGTCCCAACCTCGCCAGTCTCCAGGAGTCAAGACCCTGATTGGTCCAGCCTCGGTGAGGTGTTCACCTCTAGCCCAATCAACTGCGGCCAGAGGGGTGTGGTTCAATCTGGGACCCAGGTTGTTCCTAAGGTAGGGCACCCGGTGGGGCAGGAAGGCACAAAGCACAGTTCTCTGAAAACAGTGTGAAGGGGCGGGGCAGCTCAAACTATAGGGGGCCTCGTCTTCGTATATACTTAGTGCTCTGTAAATGCTTACCAACCTGCCTGGCTCTACGTGCTGCAGAATACTGGCCTTCTTTTAGTTCCCCAAACCCACCCAGCTCTTTCTGGACTTCAGACTTCAGGATGGCTTTTCCTCGCCATCATCCCCGTGGCCTGGCTAACTGCAGCTCCTCCTCTGGATCTACATTTGGATTCACCACCTCTTCATCAGATGGCCTTTCCTGACCCCGCCCAGAATATCCTGCTCTCTTTCTTCAAAACACTCATCACCTTGCAGTTACTTGTTTAATTCCTGCCTCCCCGCCTCTCTCCCCGCAAAGACTCTAAGTTGCAATGTTCCCAGGGGCCCCAGTAGCTCCCGGCCCAAAGGGCAGCCCTACAACTTGGATGTGGGGCAGCAGGGGCGTTAATGCCCCGCTAGGCAAACTTTTGACCAATGGGAGGTGGGAGAAGGGGATAAATTCTTACCCTTTTTCCCTCAGTGGACTGTCCTGAGATGAAGTTTATGAGCTTTTGAGAGGACAGTCCTGGAAGACGAAGCACCCTCATAGTGCCAGTGCCCCCTTCTCACCCACCTCTCTTGTCGAGGGACAAGGATTTCTGCTCTCTGGAATTGCACTCCCTTATAAACGAGTAGCGAAAGCCTTTACCTCAGGCTCTGCTTTCTGGGGCACCAGGCCAGGTTGTTAACTCTAGCTGGCATACATGAAAAATTAAGTGTATTGGCTTCTGCTTAGCACAGTGCTTAAACAATGGACCAGAAATCCCACTCTTGCTAGGCTCTGCTTTTCTCCACTTCAGTTGTCTTTTTTTTTGCCATGCTGCGCTGCTTGTGGGATCTTAGTTCCCCAACCAGGGATCCAACCCGTGCCTCCTGCAGTGGAAGCTCAGCGTCCTAACCACTGGATTGCCAGGGAACTCCTCAGTTTTCTTCTCATTCAAGCTTTCTCTGAATGCAGGCAAGGTTGCTACCCCCAACTCCAGCTTGCTCTCATAAAAAGAATGCTTCTTACCTCCTGGCTTCACCTTGAGTCCGGAAGCTGACCCTCATGGTCTCTGACCGGCCCAGGTAGGGTCACACGTCTTCCTCTGACCCAGTCTCTGGGGGCGGGTGAGGACCAAGCTTCATCTCCAGGTATTCTCGTCTTTCAGATTTCAGGAACAGTGACGATGCGGGCAAAGAGGCAAGATGAGGCCCAGGAAATGCCAAGTTGGGTTTGGTGTTGGGTAGGGGAGCAACACAGATGCAGATGGCAGGGAGTCTATGACCCCCTCGCCCGCCGTCCAGTACAGACAGGAGGAGGAGAGATGTGGGCGGCCAGCTCTCCAAGCAGTCAGGCTGGGAGGCCAGAGCTGGGGCTGGCCAGGCTCACTTCCACAGCGGGCTGTCCCCAGAGCAGGCTCTGCAGTCAAGGCCCAGGAGGAAAGCTCAGGCCCCTCCAACCCTGATGCCCAAGGTGGCACTGGCCGTCTCTACTCCACAGCACCATCAGGGCCTGTCTACCCTAGAGCTCTCAGACCAGAGCCTTCCCAGGGGCCCAGACACACCACTACCAAGCACTGGGTTCAGACAGAGCTGGGGACGCCAGCCTGGAGGTTCCTCATTCACCACAAGCTTTCAGCCAGCTAGATCCTCCCCCTCCCCCGGGGAGACACTATCTTAGGGAAGTCACCTTCTAGAGGTCAGCCAGGACTTACCCCGAGGCCGGGCCAGAGGCTCCCTCTGGGCCACCTGCTCAGTTACGGTCCAATCAGCTGTGATGAGAGGGCAGGCCATCATTATACCAAGATGGCGAGCAAGCCCTCTGATGCTGCAAGTCTGGGGTGTTGGGGAAGGAGAAGTAACCAGAGGAAAAGGAAGCGAGCTCTGAGCCACCAACTCCTTAGGTATCTTGAGGCAGGAAACAGGGGAAATTAACCATATAATAGTTCACCAAGTCTGGGGTGTTGGGGAAGGAGAAGTAACCAGAGGAACCACCCCACACTTTGCAGGCCTTCTGGGCCTCAGTGCTGCTTCTCTTGACACTCTTATTCCCACTGTGATATGGAGTGTCTGCAGTTTCATGGGTCCTGGGGCCCCATGGAGTTAGTTCTCAGCCCCCAATTCCTAATGAGAAGTGTCAACACTCACAGAGCACTTAACCATACCAGGAACCATCTAAGAATTTCATGATTCTCAAGTTCTGGCCACACCAAGCTACTGTTCCCCATTCATGTCCTGCACTTTCTTGTCTACAGATTTGCACATGGCATTGCTAGAATGACTTTCTTTGTTTGCCTTTCTTTGTTTCTGCTTTTGCTGAGTTCATCCTTTAAGACCCACTTCAAATTTCACCTCCTGCGTTAGTCATCTATCGCTGTGTAACAAATCACCCCAAAACTTTGCAGCTTAAATCAACAAATATCATCTACCACCATTTGTGAGTGTCAGGGATCTGAGAGTGGCTTAGCTGAGTGGTTCTCACTCAGGGTCTCTTATGAGACTGTAGTCAAGCTGTTGACAGGGCTGCGGTCTCCTCTGAAGGCTTGACTACCCACCTCACTCGCCTGGCTGTTGGCAGAAGGCTTCAGCTCCTGGCCCCCTGAGCTTTTTCCATAAGGCTGCTCAGGACCTGGCAGCTGGCTTCCTCCAGAGTGAGTGATCCAAGAGAGCAAGACAGAGGGGACCCAACACGGAAGCCACAGTCTTTCGTAACCTGTGCTCAGAAGTTTCCTATCATGATTCAACTTTATTCTCTTGGCCACACAGACCAACCCTAGTGCAGTGTGGAAGGGAACTACACAGAGATGTGAATACCAGAAGGCAAGGCTCCCTGGGGCTGTCTCAGTGGCTGCCGGCCACCACTCCCCCGTGCGGTCCCCAGGGGATCGGCACTTCGAATGTACTTCTGTGAAGCTTGTGTCATGGACGTTTTGTCTCTCTCCCAGATGGCAAACTCCTGGAGGATGGTTACTAAATCTTATTCATCTTCCCCTTCCTTTTTAGCCCCACATATCCTCTAATATAGAGTATATATTCAATAAACCTCAAACTAATGCTGAATGCATGAATAAATGAGTAAATAAATGAATGAATTAGTGATTCTCTAGGTGGATAGTTCAAGACTAGAGGAGACAGCATGAACTATTATATGGTTAATTTCCCCTGTTTCCTGCCTCAAGATACCTAAGGAGTTGGTGGCTCAGAGCTCGCTTCCTTTTCCTCTGGTTACTTCTCCTTCCCCAACACCCCAGACTTGCAGCATCAGAGGGCTTGCTCGCCATCTTGGTACAATGATGGCCTGCCCTCTCATCACAGCTGATTGGACCAGGGCCGAACACCTGACCCAAGCTGGGCCAATGGACTCCAGGGAATTTGAAATTGGACTAAGAGAGGCTAAGCTTCAGTCTGGCTGGTTTCTTGTCAAGAGGGAAAATCTGGAAACTGTTGGCAGTAGCAGTTCTTTGATCCATGGACTGGGGAGCAGAGAAAGCCAGTCTGCCTCAACAGGAGACAAGAATGCAAATACAAGAGTGAGAAGGAGGAGAGAGGGGAAGGGTAGCCAAGGTTGCGGGAGCTCTCAGTTCCTGCTTCCAGTCCTATCGGAAACCTGGCTGCAGCTCCAGCTTGGTCCCCATGAGATACACATATATGTATATGTATTTTTAAATTTTTATACAATTTTTGAAGGTTACTTTCCATTTACAGTTATTACAAAATATTGGCTCTAGTCCCCGTGTTGTAAATATATCCTTGAGCCTGTCTTACACCCAATAGTTCGCACCTCCCAATTCCCCACCCGTATACTGCCCCTTCCTCTCACTTATATTCTTATCATAAATGGGGTTTAAGCAATGGTGTCCTGGAGCTGGTTCACACTAGCTCCTGAAAGCTAATTGTACATCTTTCTCCATGATGTCATGTTGGGAGCTTGACACAGGCCACAGCCGCAGTATTTATACCACAGAAATTGGCAAATGCTACAAATCCGTGTCCCCCACTAAAAACTGGTTATTAAACATTAACAAGCACATCGATGGTTTTTAGACAATTCCAGGGGGTTTCCATAACATACAGCCCAAGTAGTCTTTCTGACTATAATATCGAGGCAAACTCCTACTCATGCTTCGTGACCCAGTGCCTCTCCCGTGAGAAGGCTTATCTGGTGTTTGTGGGAAGCTGATTCTCTGTGTACTCACATAACCTAGGAGACACCATTAGACAACCCAGAATTCTGAGGGCTACGTGACATAGGCCAGGTGTAAGACAGGCACCCCTCCTAGGCAATAATTGCCTATTGCCCTTGGAGTGAAGTCCAGGCTTCTTATCATGGCAGAGGCTGTTCCTCTGAGCAGTGGCCCATGCCCTCCTCGCATCTCGTTCCTGCCCACACCATCCCCACCCCATCGCCACACCCCGGCCTCCTCAGCCTTCTCAATCTCTAGCCCAGGGTCTCTGCCCCATGAGTTGTCAATCATTTGGAGAATATGATAAAGATCATGGACCCTCACCCTGGAGGAAACACACATACAGACACACAAAGATTTGCATATAGTTTCAGGGGATTCGTGGACCAAATAACTTCTTTTCTCTGAAGCCCTTCCTGACTCCTACATCCTGTGTGCCCTGCTTTACCCCAAACATACCTCTCTCTTAGCACCTTCAGTGCTCTTAAACTTATGTTTATTTTTGAGTCTTTTGCCACACTGGCTGCTCCTTGGGGAAGCATCTATCATTGTCTTATTTAGAGTACATGAGTGACGGAGGGATGGCTAAGGTGTGTCCTAACACCCAAGTTCTAATCATGAGATCAGGGTGTAGCTACAGACACAGCCTACTGTCTAAGCACAGATGTGCGTCACTGAGGCTGGCATCAACATTGCTAAAGGGAGAAGATGCCAACAATAGACAGACTGAGACACACGCGGAAAGTGAGAAGCAGGCATTGCTATGGCTGGTGTATTCCCAGCACCAGTGGGGCGAGGGGTGGTTAGGGGCCTGGGGGGTGTCTTGGGCAAAGTAAGAGCACCCCCAAGTGTGGTACCATGGGAAAAGCCAGAACTCTGGGTCTCAGAGATCTAGGTTCCGATTCTAGCTCTGTCACTCATGACTTGTGACTGCGAGCACATTACTTTGTCTCTCTGAGCCTCAGTTTCCTCACCTGTCAAACCCTACTTTATTGAGTCACTGCTAAGATTCAAAGAGATGATCTGTGTGATGTGCCTGGGACACAGGAGTTGGTCAATAAAAGTTAGTGTCCCCTTTTCCTGTACTCCTCTCATGTTGGTCACATGCAACAGAAATCAACTCTGTTTAACTAAAGCAAAACAAAGAATTTATTTGTAAGAGTGGCAGAGACTGCTAACTGTCCCCCAGTTCCTGTTATCCCTTTCTAACATGGTAAAGTGATTTTTAGCTAGGTACATAGTTGCTTAGCTAACTACTACATTTTTTTCCGCCAGCTTCCCTTGCAGATTGGCACAACCTGGTAACAATGTTCTGGAGAGTGTGATGTAACCAGAAGTGATATGTACAACTTCTAGGTCATGTCCTTAAAGAGGGCAAAAGGCGACAGGTCCTGTTACGTTTGTTCCAAAAAAAAAAGAAAAAGAGAGAGGGCACATACTCACCTCTTCTCTCTTTTCTTCTGTCCTCCTGGCTGGAACAGGGACGTGCTGGCAGGAGATGGAGCAGCCACTTTGACCCATGAGGTAGAAGCTGAGCGTTGAGGATGCGGAGAAAGAAGACAGAAGGAACCTAGGTTCCTAATGACTTAGTGGAGGAGAGGCACCATACCAGCTCAGACTTTTAAGGGCAAAAGAATTAAACTTCTATTTGTTCAGCCATTGTCAATCTTAGGGTTTTTTTATAGCAGCCAAACCTATACTCTATCAAGTACTCAGTGCTATAGACTGTATACCACTAAAATTTGTATGTTAAATCCTATATCCCATATGATGGCATTTGGAGGTGGGGGCTCTGGGAGGTCAAGAGGACAGAGCTTTCATGAATGGGATTAGTGCCCTTATAAAACAGACCCCAGAGAGCTCCCTTGTCCCCTCCATCATGTGAGAACACAGGGAGAAGACGGCAAGCAGGCTCTTGCCAGAAACAGAATCTGCCAGTATCTTGATCTTGGACTTCCTGACCTCCAAAACTGTGAGAGAGAAATTTCTGTTGTTTATAGGACACCCAGTCTATGGTATTTTTGTTATAGCAGCCAAATAGACTAAGATACTTAATAAACCATTAAGGTGCTCATGGTATCCAAAAAAAGAGCCAGACAAATGTTTACATTGTTTTGACTTTGACTATTGTCAGTTTGACGATTATCTATTTGACTATTTGGTTGACTCTTGTGTTACTTTGATATACACACATCATTTTGCTTTTTTGAATATTTCCTTACATTTGGCACAAGATGTTCCAGGCTCATCTTGTAATTTCCATGCCTTAGCCTTGGACTCAATCATTTGAATAATGAGTTTTAGTGGTTTTGGTGGAGGATGGTGATTAGAAATCATGACCTGGGGACTTCCCTGGCTGTCCAGTGGTTAAGACTCCGTGCTTCCAACGCAGGGGTGAGGGTTCGATCCCTGGTCAGGGAACTAAGATCCCGCATACCATGTGGTGAGGCCAAAAAAAACAAGGAGAAAAACACCATGACCTGTGTGCTATATATGCTTATTGATACTGAGCTGACACTGCTTCCAGGCTTTCTGGCAGATAGGAGTAGGAAATACATGTGTATATACATATGTGTGTGTGTATAGGTTAATACATGCATCTAATACAAACTGCTGCATCTATACATCCATTTAAAAACCATGAGTTTACACCAACATTTCTAATTCCAATTCAACACTCAGGGTTTACTCTAGTCTTTTCCTCTTTTCTTTTCTTTTTCTTTTTTTTTTTCTATAATTGTATTGCACGATTAAATGTTACACTTTGTATACTTCAATTATTTCACCATGCAGCATACGGGATCTTAGTTACCCGACCTCCAGCATTGGAAGCGTGGAGTTTTAACCACTGGACTGCCAGGGGAGTTCCCCCCCTTTTTTTTTTAATATGGACCGCTCACGAATTTGCATGCCATACTTGCGCAGAGGCCACGCTAATCTCTGTATTGTTCCAATTTTAGTGTATGTGCTGCAGAAGCGAGCACTCCCTCTTTTCCATCAGACGTTACTCTCTTCTCTGGTGGTGAGAAACTGGGTCCCATTATTTCCACACTATTTCCACCTTTGCTTGGTCCACCTGTATGTACCAATCCCTTGACCACTCAGGTCCCTCCTCGAGCCTGGCCCTACCATGGCCCCAGCCTGACCAAGGGAAGGGGGAAGAGACCAGATGCACATCTTAAGATACTATCAATCCCTTTACTTCCTCCTGCTCGTCAAATAGCCTCCTCTTTATAACTTGGCCTCCCGTTTAGCTTGCTTATAGGTACAGAGCGAAGTGACCTTCTGGAGAAAACATTTCCCTCTTGACTCTGGGCCACAGGGAAGCTGAGACTGGATTTGCCTTCTGCTTGAAGAAAGAAGGTGCTATAGTCAAAGGGCCTGGACTGCAGGACGCCTTTGAAGGAGGATGCTGGAAGCACGAAAACTGGATGCTTCTCCAGCAAGAGCCCTGGGTGGGGGCTCCTATACTTACTGGGGAGCCCAGCGCCCAGGTAGCTGTTCTTCAAGAGCATCCAGCTAACACCCTTCTCGTCTTCTGATCCCATCCTCAAGTACAACAGCAACCACAAAAGCGGCATCCCTGCCAGGCATTGTGCTGGTGGCTTTGCATGTATTATCTCTTTTTAGTCCTCACAGTAATATTAGGGGGAGGCGCTGTGATGGTCCTTATTTTACAAATGAGGATACTGAGTTTTGGAGACGTGAGTGAGGACTTCCCTGGTGGCACAGTGGTTAATAATCCACCTGCCAATGCAGGGGACATGGGTTTGAGCCCTGGTCTGGGAAGATCACACGTGCCGCAGAGCAGCTACGCCTGTGAACCACAACTGCTGAGCCCGTGTGCCGCAACTACTGAAGCCTGCATGCCTAGAGCCCGTACTCCTCGACAAGAGAAGTCACTGCAATGAGAAGCCCACACACCGCAACAAAGAGTTGTCCCTGCTCTCTGCAATTAGAGAAAGCCCGCGCACAGCAACGAAGACCCAACACAGCCAAAAATAAATAAATAAATAAACAAAAAACCCCATATAATCTTAGAGAAGTGAGTGAACCTGCCCAAGGTCACGTGACAAACATCAAGGCCAGAACTTGAGCCCTTGAAGTCCAGCTCCAACGGCTCCATTATCCTGCTCTGAGCCCTTGACCTCTCACTTCAGTGTTCTCTTGACCTCCACCTGTTGGTCTGACGCTACCCATGCTCTGGCTAGTTCTGTCTTTGTCCGGGAAATAGAGTCCTGGGCGCACAACAGATGTCAGTGACAAGCTTTTGAAAAAGTACCACTGTGTGATATTTAACAGGTGCCAAAAAAAAATATGTAACATACATATGTAAGTGATAAGACATAGTAATAAAATAATACCCAGCCCGCAGACCTACCGCCCAGCTTAAACATATGCTAACAAGTGCTTTTTAATTAGGCTTAATATTTTTACATTTTTAGAGATCCTTTGTATTTTCAAAGTGCAAAACCTCTCTCAGTTTAATCTCCTAACTGGAAAGCTGAATATCCCCTATAGATTAGCCAGCTCCCTCCTTTTGTCACCCTTTCTCTGGGGAGTGAGTCCTTGACTACTGTGTGTGTGTTTTTTTTCAATCACATTTCCATCAACAAATTCTGTGGGTTTTACCTTCAAAATACATCACAAATGTGACCACCCTGGCCTCCTCCCCTAATCCAAGCCTCTGTCAAGGCTGGACCCCTGCAGTAGCCTCCTAGCCACTGTCCATCAGGCAACCACAGTGAGCTTTAAAAAAAAAGAAGGAGTTAAATTATGTCCCTTTCCTGCTTGGTCCTGGCCCCTGGGAAATGTTTGTCCTGCCAGCTCAACCCTGAATCCTCAGCGCTGACCTAGGGCCAGGGACAGAATCCATGGTCTTTGCCATGGCTGACAAGGCTCCCTTCCATGGGTCTTCTCTCCACCAACCCCCCGCCCCCATCCACAGACCCTGTTGCTTCTGCCTGGAAGACTCTTCCCCAGATATGCTCATGGCTCCTTCCTTCCCCCTGTAGGGCCCCTGCTCATTAGCACATTTGCCCCCTTTTATCACATTTTATAAGCATAAAATAAATTCACATAAGCATAAAATAAAACCTACCTAAGCACATACCTGTTTTTTTTTGTGTGTGTGGTTTGCGGGCCTCTCACTGTTGTGGCCTCTCCTGTTGCGGAGCACAGGCTCCGGACACGCAGGCTCAGTGGCCATGGCTCACGGGCCCAGCCGCTCCGTGGCATGTGGGATCTTCCCGGACTGGGGCACGAACCCATGTCCCCTGCATTGGCAGGCGGACTCTCAACTACTGCACCACCAGGGAAGCCCTAAGCACATACTTTTAAAAAAATCAATAGAATGTACAATAATTTAAGGTAAAAATAAAAGGAAATGAATATTTAATATGTATTTTAACAAATAGATGTTCTGGCAGCTCTCTGCACTTATACCTAGAGTTCTTATAAATGTGACAGCCACAAAGATACAACGTGTTGACTCAGATTCCACAGAGATTTGATTTCTTAAAACAGTGAACAACTCTTGGTGGAATCCCAAACAAAACATAGTGTAACCTTCCCTCTGTATACATAGTTCTTGAATTCCTGAAGATGCAGTGAGTGATAAATCTGTGTATAAAATACTTGCTGCTTATTTATAAAACCAAGTTAGGTTCTAGGTTCATATAATTATAAGCAGATTTTTCACCTACATAGATGTCTGCTGGGATATTCCAGAGTTTCACGAAGGAGGTCAGTTTTCAGCCCCTCATTGCTTCATGTGTCTTGTGCATTGCAGGATGTCTGGTGTGCCTTCACCAGCCAGCTAAACACCTGGTATGCACCTGCCCGCCCTTATTGTGACAAGCAGAAAAAGCCCTGGAAATTGTCAAAACGTCCGCTAGTTGGCACAAGAGTCCAGGGTGAGAACAAGAGGTGGGCCCCCGTTTTGATTTTTCCTCTCCGCACACACAACTCCTTGACCTTGTACAGTGGTCTACATTTTTTGTTTGTGTTGCTTGTGTCTGAGACTAGAATGTGAGCTGCAGGAGGGCAGGGCTTTGTTTCTTTCGATGCTACATCTCTAGTGCCCAGAACAACACCTGGCACATGGAGGGCTCTCAGTGAGGGAGTGGATACATGAGTGGTGTCCAAGATCACCCTAATTTCCATCCCTAGAACTCAACATTAAAGTGTGTGCAGAATCATTTCAGTAGAGAGGCTGGGAAAGGTTCTCAATGTCATGCATACACCAGGCGTAAGGCCTGGGTTTTGAATACCAGGCACTCACCAGCCACACACAGCGCCTCCAGGCTATATACCCCTCCTGATAGACTCTGGGCAGGACTGCGTGTGACAGCAGAAAGAAGTCCGGCTTAGGAGCCAGAGACCCGGGTCCAAGGTGTTGTTCCGCCACCCATTTGCTGTGTGACTTTGGGCTGGGTACTTGGCCTCAGCCTCCTTATCTATGAAGGGCAGTGGTAGAACCAATCCAAAAAGCTAATTTGATACACGCCACGTAAACAGACATACCTATCTCAAGGGAAGAGATTTTGACGCTGCCTTAAGGCAGCCAGGCAGACCTAGGTGGGCTCAGGTGAGCCTGGAGCAGGCTCAGAAGAGAACATTCAGCTGCAGGAAATGGGGCCATTCTGGCCTGGAGATAGAAGACCAGCCAGTGGGTAAGGGTGGGATGACTATCTGCTCCTCACTGAAGGGCAATCAGAGGGCAGAGAGTCTTGTTGGGTGTCCCAACGATGCCTGGTACTCCTGACCAGGGGTCAGAGTCCAGGAGGGAGGTCAGTGCTCACACTGCAGAAGTTGGAAGAGAAGGACTCCTCAGGGTGACCTCAGCTTCCAGCAGGCTTTTAGAGTCCTTTCACACCAACACGTTGGGGAGGTGGTCCCTGATGTCTCTTTAAGCTTGAACACCCCCCATCCCTTGGCCCCCAGCTGTCTGCTTCTTAAGGCTAGGATGCTCTTTTCTCTTGCCACTGGCCTTGAAAATCCATGAGGGACTTTCCTCAAGGACACCAAGGACGAAGCTGCTCTGACCTATTCCATCAAGTCTTCTGGGGCCAGGCCTGCCTGCATATTTATGGCTCTCCCAAAAGAAAACAAACATTTACCCACTAATATAAGCAGGCAAAATCTTTACCCAACAAAACAAACAAAGCCAGCTCCTCTAGGCCATGCCCAGCTTTCTTAATCCGGCATCGGGGAGAGGACCCTTGGCATCCAATCAACATGGATAGTCCCACTCCCAGGAGAACAGAAGGAACTAACCCCAGGGGGCAGATGAAGGTCACATTCACAATGAGAGGGCTTCAAAGGTTGGATGGGCTCTTCATGGGTGGGGTTAGACACAGCTGGGTAAAATACAGGAGGCCTAGTTACATTTGAATCTCAACAACAAATACTTTTTTAAAGTATAAGTGTACCTCACAGCCCATTTGGGACATGCTTATACCAAAAAATTATTCATTGTTTATCCGAGACTCCAATGTAACTGACCTCCAATATTTTTATTTGCTTGATCCGGCAACATTTGGGGGCTGCACGTAAATACGGTAAACAACTGCGGTCTGACTGGTGTCTTAAAAGGGAGTCAGCACCTGTCAAAGAAGGACTTTCTGCAGGTAACTCAGAGACTTAGTACCTGATGTCATTTACATATGAAAACTCAGCCCCTTTGCACTAAAAACAGCTGAAAAACTGAGAAGGCTGCTTCTGAGTAGGTATCACCATTTTAAGAGCTGCCCAGGAAGTCTGAAGTCAGTTTCAGCCTTTGGGAAATACTTTTGACTTTTTGATACTGAAGGAGTTTGAATCGGTTATTCCCTTCATTTCCAAGGACAAAATCATAAGTAAGCTTTAGGGATAAAGACATTCATCCAGAACTATCTATAATAATTGCTAACACGTTCATGGCAGTGCTGTACGTAAGAGAATTGCCGAATCCTCACAATAAGATTGAAAACCAGAGAATAACTCAGGTCCAATCTCAGGGGATTAGTTACGTGAGTTGATGGTCTAGTCACCAGACAACTGGGCAGTCGTTAAAACCAATGATTCTTAAGGCTGTTACAACATAGAGGATGCTTAAAGTCTGACGATGAGAGAGGCAAAAGCAGGACACTAAATTAAAATAAAAACTTGTTACCTGTTGAGAGAAAAGACACTGGAAGGAAATAAATGCTAATCCTGATTGTTAGGTAAGTTTTTCTTCCATAGTTTCCTTTTTCCAAATGTCCTTTAATAAATGTATATTCAGGGGCTTCCTTGGTGGCGCAGTGGTTGAGAGTCCGCCTGCCGATGCAGGGGACGCGGGTTCGTGCCCCGGTCGGAGAGGATCCCACATGCCGCGCAGCGGCTGGTCAGCTCAGGCTGAGCCTGCGCGTCCGGAGCCTGTGCTCCGCAACGGGAGAGGCCACAACAGTGAGAGGCCCGCATACCACAAAAAAAAAAAAAAAAAAAAAGTATATTCATTTTATCATTCAAACAAAACAAAACAAAGCTGAAAAGTCTTCCAGGATCCTCCCCATCTTCCCAGGTAGCCAGGCAGACTCCAGAATCTACCCAAGGTTATCTCCCAGAGGCCTAAACTGTGATTCTCTCATCTTCCCTCCCTACCTTCTGATGAATTAAAAATATTTAAGAAATGCTTCTCAGGTGCCTGGCACAGCCCTGCAACAGAGCAGTTGGAATACGGAGCTGAAAAACACACAAAGCCTGCCCTTGAGAGTCTTACAGCCACACTTCTATGTAGTACCTGCTAATTCACCATTCTAGACTCACCTCCTCCAGGATGCCTGCCAGGATATCCACTTCTCATGGTCTCATACAGCTCTGTACATACTCGCCTGATTTTCCCACTAGATCATGAGCTTCTTGAGGCCAACGTCTGTGTTTCTTTCTTCTGACTCCCCAGAGTATGTAATTTGCCTCATGAGATATTTGCTAAATGAATGTTTCATGTATCCTACAAATGCACGGAAATAACTTGGCGGGTACGTCACCCTCTTTAGTTTGTCATTTTGATTTTCTTAGTTAGCTGCTTGCCTCTTCCAGGCCTGGTCTAGCCTCTTCCAGGCCTGGTCTAGCCTCCAGTTGCTACATACCCATATATGAGAAAGGTTAAGATTTCCTTTTGTTGTAAATGTTTTTATGGCCTCACACATCTGAACACTGAATACATTTGTATTCATGGGCTTGAATTCATCCTCCAGAAATCTCAGACAATTAGTTTATTGTTATATGACCCTATAAAAGCTACTTTATACATGCTCGAATTTAGTAGTTTTAGGATAAAAACAGCGCTCATTTAAGTATGAAAAAAGAAAAGCGGAGAATTTATAAACGGGGTAACCATTCAGAGCAGAGGTCAGCAAAGCTTTTCTGGAAAAGGCCAGATGTAAACATTTTCAGCTTTGCTGGCCATACGGTCTCTGTCACAATCATTCAACTCTGTTGCTACAGGAAAGCTGCCATGGACAAGACAGAAAAGAATGGGTGTGGCTGCGTGCCAATAAACCTTGATTTGTACACACTGAAATCTGAATTTTGTGTAATTTTCACATGACATGAGTTCTTCTTTGGACTTTTTTCCCAATCATTTAAAAATGGAAGAACCTTTCTCAGCTCACAGGCTGTACAAAAACCAGTGGTGGTTTTACAGCATGAGGCCAAGTTCAGCTCCAGCCTCACCAGTCATACCGACCTTGGGGCAATTTCTTAATGTCTCTTCCCCTCAGCTTCCTCGGGTGTAAAATGGGAGGAAATAAGTGTGAACCCAGCGTAGGGCTGTTACGAGGACTGACAGTGATCCTACATGCGCACTGTATATATACATATATAAGGAGACTTATAAATGTATGCATAGTAGCTATTATTCTTTTAAACTGTAAAGAATATTGGGTACCTGATTATAAATGATGATGATAATTTTTGTGATTCATTTCTTTCTGTATCTTGGAATAGTGTTCAATCCCGTGTGCATCCAAATATCTTGGGGAAGACTCTTCTCTCTCTCTCTCTCTCTCACTCTCAGACTCTAATTTCTTGGATTTCTTTATGTTGGTCTTAGAGGCACAGGGTTTTAAAATTATACTCTTCGTTTCACTGTACATTATCATCATGGTCTATGCTAGGTGCCACTCATTTGTTTTTGAGTCTCACTCTCTCTCCATGTTCCCTTCCCCTCATCAAGAATTCTGATCCATTGGTCTGGGGTAGGGCGCAGACAGAGGTATTTTTTGTTAAAATCTCTTCAGCGATTCTAAGTACAGCCGTCTGTGTTTCATTACAGTTTCTAGTGTCTTGTCATAGTGGCATGTTGACCAGCAGCAACAGCATCGCTGGCTGGAAATGCAGGGTCTCAGGCCCTGCCCCAGGCCTGGTGAATCAGAACATGCACTTGAACAAGATCCAGGTGATTGTGTGCTCGTTGGAGTTGTAGAAGCCCACAGCTCTTGGGTCGTGTGTGTATGCTTCCCTTTCTGCAATCGACGTGTGCTTGGAAGTGGTATTTGAGACTCGCTGCTGTAGATGGACTCATGTTCTAGACCCAAGGTTGGCCTGGGAAAGCGTCAACTGCTGAGACACATGGGTTGTGAGCTTGTTTATACTTTTCCTTTTAAATCTTGGGTTCTTGTAAAGTGAGGTCCCTTTGCAGGCCTCTGGCAGAGCGCAGAGGGCAGGACTGTGCCAGGAAAAGCAATTTAGGACCCGAGAGGCCACCAGGGGCCTCTTTCCCCATGACCCCAGAGGGTGGATGTCACTGGGGCTCATGGGGCTGCCAGGGGTGGGCTGTGGGTGGCATTGCTTAATATAGTTAGTCAATAGCTGTGTTTTCTAAGTGCCACAGAGGACTAAAGGAATGTCGCTAATGTTTGGCATGGAGGTTACTGATGGCTTTGAGAGGGACGTTTCCCAGGCCTTGGAAGGAGAACAGATGTCATAGAAGTGGGGCATCATGGAGACAAATCCCCATGCACAGGCCTGGTCCCTGCTTTTTCACCACTTTGGCTTTGGGCATGAATATAATGGTGTGAGCAGAGAGCTGGCATCGCCCAAGGAGACTTTGGCCTCGCAATCCTTGGAACTTGGCTTTGCTCAGGTCACAGGCAGAGCTGGATGCTGCTGACTTTCTCCCTCTGCCTCGGTTTATTGGCCTGTACAAAGGGCATGTTGCTGCAGCCAGCCGCATTGCAAAACTCGATTGCAGTGCGTCGTTTCTCTGAGTGTTTCCTTCCTTCTTTCCACCGGAGGTCTTGAGAAGAGGGTTCCTGTCCTAGACCTCTCTGCTTCTTCCCACAGCAACAGGGAATGGTGGGGAAAGCCCAGCAGGAGGCAGCAGGTCCCACTCTGCCATCACTGTGTGGCCTGCAGCTGGGCAATTTGCCCATCAGGGTCCTCATTCAGTATCAAGACGGGGAGAACACACCCTTCTTTGCAGGTGGCTGTAGAAGTCTGTTAAGCAATGTACTGAGGAGTTCTTTGAAAACCAGTTTCATGGTCTCAGTAGCTGCGTATACTCTAAATGAACATCTCTTGAATTGAATCATCTCTCTCCCACTAGACCTGCAATGTCAGTTTAAATCTCTCCTATGCCACTTTTTTCTGGCAATGACAGCTGATTTAGAGTCTGATCAGTTCTGCAATCTTCAAGGAAATCAACAATTCTGGCAAAATTATCTATTGGTGTTAAAGCCATTAGGAAGTCTATCAGCAAGGGAATGGACAACAAAATTGTGGCATATTCATCTCAATAAGACAATAACGGGGGGAAAACCTTGATACCCACAAAAATATGTGTGCATATCACAGATAATGTTGAGTGAAAGAGTTCATGTTATAAGACGCTGCTTATATGGAGTACTGAAGCAGGCCCAACTCATCTGTGTGAAGAAAGTCAGAATAGAGGTTTCCTTTGTGTGTGGGCTGTTATCTGGGAGGGGGGCATGCGAGGGAGCCTGTTGGGGAGCTAGGAATGTTCTCAGTCTTGATTTGGGCTGTGGTTATGTGGGTGGAAACATATGTAAGCATCTCAGCACAAGAGGACCTTATGCATTTTCTGGTAAACATAACACCATCTATAATGTATTTCAGCCAAAAGCTTTTAACTTGAATCTAATCAAGATTTTAGATCTAACTTCTAGTTTCCAAGAAATGGAGAGATAGACGGACAAGCTAAATGGTACCACGAGGAAGACGCTGAACAATCCCAGAAAGTTGGTCCTTCTGTAGGACAATCAACACAGTGTCTTTCATGAGGGGAGTTGGTTGAGGTCAGATGAGCTCAAGAGACATCACAACCAAAGGCAACGCAAGGCCTTGGTCTGGATCCTGGTTTGGACAAACCAGTCTTAAAGAAAACTCGTAGAGGCAAATAGGGATATTTAAATATGGATGAAGTTTTAGGTGTCATTAAGAAATTGTTTTTCCGGGGCTTCCCTGGTGGTGCAGTGGTTGAGAGTCCGCCTGCCGATGCAGGGCATACGGGTTCGTGCCTCGGTCCGGGAGGATCCCTCATGGCGCGGAGCGGCTGGGCCGGTGAGCCATGGCCACTGTGCCTGCACGTCCGGAGCCTGTGCTCCGCAACGGGAGAGGCCACAACAGTGAGAAACCCGCGTACCGCAAAAAAAAAAAAAAAAAAAGAAAAAAAAGAAATTGTTTTTCCTGTTTTTGTTTAGTTTTATTTCTTTGTTTTTCATGTTTTAAAGTATGATAACACTAATTATTGGAAAATGTTATTTTCAAAAGATGCATATACTGGCAAAAAATTCGGATTCATTATCATCTTGGTGAAGACAAGCCAACCCACAGGACTGCCTTGGAAGTTTCCCTTTCTGTAAACAAACCTTTCAACAGGAAATGGACATTTACTGGACTTCTGTTATAGGTCAGCACTTTATATATATTTCTCATTTCATAATATCCATGTGTTTTTCCTTTTTATAACTATGTTTAGTTGAAAAATCAATAGAAATTTGTTGAAAAATATTTTAATCACTTAACAAATATGCAATGAAATATGATCCCTCTCACTGTAGGAACCTCCTTTTCCCAGTTCCTCTCCCTAAAAGCAGCCACTGTTTTTTGTGTATCTTTTCAGAAAACAGACATTCTCTGTCCACGCAAATATATACATGGATATGTGGTCCCCTACGCTTTTTACTCAGTGGCAGCCTACCATCCACACTGTATTACACCTGGGTGTTTTGATTTAACATATACGAGACAGTCTTCCATATTTGCTCTTATGAAGGCCACCGATGATCTCCCTGTGTTCAGATCCAAGGCCACCTGTCAATAGTCCCCTTACGCCACCAGCTGATTGCCCTGTCCCCCAGGCAGGCATCCTGCACGAGGCTTCCGGGGCTCGTACTCCCCTGGGTTTTTCCTCCTATCTCTTCAGCTCTTTGGCTGTCTCCTCACCTCCTCCCTGACCTCTGAATATTGTCATGTCCCTGGCCTTGTCCTTGAACTTTTCTCTGTCTACACTCACACCCTCGGTGATCTCATCCAGGCTTTATACCACCCCTATACTGACAACGCCCGATTTTATATCTCTAGCCTGAGTCATGCCTTGAACTCCAGATTTCTTATCAAATTGCTTGCTTGACATCTCCATCAGATGTTTCACCGATGTCTCAAACCGAAACTGTCTAAAACAGAACTCCTGACTTAAGCCCCTAACGCTTCACCTCCTGCCGTCTTCCCCAGTTCAACTCCATTTTTCCAATTGCTCGGACTCTAAACCTCAGACATCCGTGAGTTTTCCCCTGCTCTCAAACCCTATATCCCACCCACCAACAAATCCCACTGAGTCAATATCTGACCAATTCTCACCATCTTTGCTGCTGCCTGCGTCTGAGCCACCATCATTCATTACCTAGATTATTGCAGGAGACCCTAACTGGTCCCTCTCTCCTCCATCCTTGCCCCCCTACCTCCCCACCCAGTCTCTCCTCCACACAGTAGCAGAGTGATCCTGGTTAAACAAGACGAGGTCCTGTATTCCTCCAAGGAATCCTATCTTGCTCCGAGTAAAAGGCAGCGTCCTTGCAGTGGCCCAGGAGCCGCGTGTGGTCTCTTTGTGGGCTCACTTCCCGTTCCTCCTCCGTTGTTCATTCTGCTGCAGCCCGTCTAGCCTCCTGACTGTGCCTTGTCAACACCAAGGCTATCTGAGAGCATTTGCTCTTCCTCTGCCTGAGAGCTCTAGCCCCAGATATCTGCATGACTTGCTTGCTCACCTTTGTCACAGTTTGGCTAAATGTCACCTTCCAGTGGGATTTACCCTGACTACTGGGTTAAGATGGCGATCCGCCATTTCCCATCTTCCTTGTACACTTTATTATTTTTTTGTAACATGTATCACTTACTAATGTACTAGGTCATTTATGAGAATATAAGCTCCACAAGGACAGGGGGTTGGGGGGGGGATCCATCTGCCTCCTATTTTTGCACTGTTTTCATCACTGCAGTAGCCCTAGTGCCTAGAATAGTTCCTGGCACATAGCAGATACTTAATAAATATTTACTGATTGAGTGAATGAACAGATATTATCCTATTTGATTGTTTAAATGGCCATAGGGGTCCACTTATGGATGATGGTGGCTAACACTCAATAAGGCGTGTCTGATACAGTCCTTTATGAATTTAGACTCATTCAAACTTCTTGCTAACCTTGTGAGCTACATTTGATAATCACTCCCACATAATAGATGATCAGGGCTTCCCTGGTGGCGCAGCGGTTGAGAGTCCGCCTGCCGATGCAGGGGACGCGGG
>NW_006781401.1:1222203-1247990 GCF_000442215.2 Lipotes vexillifer | reverse complement strand
AAAAAAAAAAAAAAAAAAAAAAGATCAAACTGAGGTTTAGACAGATGTATTAACTTGCTCCCAGTCACACAGATAATAAATACTCATGCCTCTCACTGTTGTGGCCTCTCCTGTTGCGGAGCACAGGCTCCAGACACGCAGGCTCAGCGGCCATGGCTCACAGGCCGAGCCGCTCCACGGCATGTGGGATCCTCCCGGACCGGGGCACGAACCCGTGTCCCCTTGCATCGGCAGGCGGACTCTCAGCCGCTGTGCCACCAGGGAAGCCCCACTTTAGGTCTCTTGAGCTATAGCACATTTAACTTTGTGTCAGACTGTTGAAGAATGGGTTTACTTAACCAGTCTCCTACAAATGGACACCATCTTATGGTTCTCAGGTGAGGCAAGCAAGGCTCAGAGAGGTTAAGAAGCTTGCACAAGGTCACACAGCTAGAATTCTGGTCTATCGGCTGAACCCTACGTCTAAATTCTCCATCGCTACATTGTCTCACCTCCCAAAGCCTCCTCCCCCAGAGGAAGGATTGGGGTTAGGAGGCCTTCCCTACTTCCCAAGTAGGAGGTGCCCTTGCTCCCCAAGGCCCTCTCTCTACTGTTCCGCTCCCCTCTCCGGAATCCTCTCCCAGATGGCCCTAGGCCATGGACACACACTACCCCATTTAATCCCTTAATGGTTCATCTGCCTCCCAAAGGGAATGTAGATGCCTCCAGACTTCCCTTCTGGAGTTTCCCACCTCAGAGAGGTCAGGGACCACCTGGAGGGACTTACCTGAGGTTCATTTAATCAGTCACTTTTAATGAGCACTTCTGCAAGTAGGGAACTGTTAGAGGCACTTTGGCTTCCTCTAGAATCCAGATAGCACCCAGCCAGTATTATCTACTGTTTTTTAAAAAATATTAATTAATTAATTAAAAAATTTTTGGCTGCGTTGGGTCTTCCTTGCTGGGCGTGGGCTTTCTCTAGTTGCGGTGAGCGGGGGCTACTCTTCGTTGCGGTGTGCGGGCTTCTCACTGTGGTGGCTTCTCTTGGTGCGGAGCACGGGCTCTAGGCTCAGGGGCTTCAGTAGTTGTGGCACGTGGGCTCAGTAGTTGTGGCCCACGGGCTTTGTTGCTCCGTGGCCTGTGGGATCTTCCCGGAGCAAGGATCGAACCCACGTCCCCTGCATTGGCAGGTGGATTCTTCACCACTGCGCCACCAGGGAAGTCCCAAGTATTATCTACTGTTGTGTTAGGGGAACAAGGGTGGGTCCCTGCCCTCAAGGGGCTTACAGTCTAGTGGTGAGACAAACATTAGTCAAGTATACCACTCAAAGGGGCAAGTGGGATGACCATCCTCATTGGAGGTGCAGAGAGCTAGATGGTTGAGATGCCAGGAAGGTGGGAGTAAATGGTTGAGATGCCAGGAAGGTGGGAGTACTTGGGGTAAAACCAAAACTCCCTGATAAGGTCAGGGCCTCCCACCCTCCTCTCCCACCACCTTCCTCTCACCCTGCTGCCTCCTCCTGTGGTCCTTGCTGTCCCCAGAGCCTTTAGCTATGCAGCCCTTTTTTTTCTGGAATGTTCTTCCCTCTCTTCGCTTATTAACTCATCCACCAGCTCTTAGCCCAGGGATGACCAACAACTTAAAACAGAAGTAAAAATGTATAGTTTCCCATGCTCAATGGAGAGGAGGTTTGAGGCCATGAACTGCCCAGGGTTCCAGAGAAGTGTGGGTAGGTCCCTGGTCTTATCAATGCATGGGAGGATCCTGATTTACCCTGGGCAGGGGTCCTGTCCCTCAGAACCTGTCCCCTCTCCTCTCACATCACTCCCATCTGCAGAATGATGGTGAGCCATGGGGGTGAGGGGCCTCTTGACCTTGGGATGCTGGTTCTAGCTTTCCCTCTTATCTGCTCTGTGATCTTGGGCAAATCCTTTTCCCTCTCTGGGTCCATTGCTTCATTGCTGAGACCGGAAGTTGGAGTAATCAGTGACTCAGACTCTGAGAGTTTGTTGAAAGCTATGGTCATTATACATAGAGTTTCTGGCAGCTGCAGGGGTTCTGGAGTCCTGGGGTGGGGTAAGGAGGGGACTTAATTGGGCCTCAAGCTAAGAATCCTTACATATACACACTACTATATATAAAAATAGATAATCAGCAAGGACCTACTGTATAACACAGGGAACTCTACTCAATATTCTATAATAACCTATATGGGAAAAGAATCTGAAAAAGAATGGATATATGTGTAGTATAACTGAATCACTTTGCTGTACCCCTGAAACTAACACAATATTATAAATCGATTATACTCTAATATAAAATAAAAATTAAAAAAAAATAATCCTTGTGTAGAAGCAACTTAAGTGTCCATTCATAGATGAATGGATAAAGATGTCGTACACACACACACACACACACACACACACACACGCACACACACACATGAATATTACTCAGCCATAAAGAAGAATCTTACTGTTTGTGACAACATGGATGAACCTAGAGGTTATTATGTAAGTGAAATAAATCAGACAGAGAAAGGCAAACACCATATGATTTTACTTATATGGTGAATCTAAGAGAACAAAAGAAATGAACAAACATAATAAAACGGAAACAGACTAATAGATACAGAGAACAGAGTTGTGGTTGCAGGGAGGGGGCGGGGAATGGGCAAAATAGGTATAAATAACAGCACAGGGAATGTAGTCAGTAATATAGTCAATCATATTGTAATCACTTTGTATGGTGACAGATGGTAACTAGACTTACCGTGGTGATCAATTCGTAATGTATTGAATATTATGTTGTACACCTGAAGCTAATGTAATATTGCAAGTCAATTATACTTCAGTTTAAAAAGAAGAGTCCTTGGGTGAGACAGTAACAAGCCCCATGTCTGATGACCTGCTGAGGACCAGTCGAATACCCTGTCTTAATCCTCCCCAAATACTTCTCAGGTTCACCACAATTCTTTAAGGCAAGCATTACTTTCTCCACCCAGAGCTCAGAGGCAGAACTTAAATGACTTGTCCAAGCTGGGAGGAACTGAACTAGGACCACCCCCCCCCCCCCCCAAGCCAGGTCTTTCTAAAGCCCAAGACTGTTCTTCCCATTTCAATGAGAGACATCTCTCCTCTCCTTCTGTCCCCACTCTGCAGCACACCCCCTCGTAACACCATACATTTTAGACCTCATAGCCACAGGTCTTTTGCAGCCTGAAGTGCTCTCATGAGGCAGGGCTTACCTCCTAAGGTAAGAGGGAGGACCTGAGGCCCAGAGAGGGTGAGTGGACTGCAAGGTCACCCAGCAGGGGTGCAAGGGGAGGGGAGATAGGGGAAGGGTGGAGCTAGCTGAGAGGTGGACACAGAGGACCTGTGTGCTCACTCCAAGTCAGGTGTGGACAAGCTCCACCTGGTTGCAACTGGGAAGCCCTGCAGGGAGGAGGATGGGGGAAGCTGTAATTAGGGGAAGAAGGCAGGCGCCTAGGGCTGGGCCTTAAAGAATGAGCTCCAGTTTGGTCAAGGAGAGTCTGTCACCCCTAACAACTTTGTTTTCCATTTCTCCCTGCCTCTATTCAAGCTATTCCCCCTTCTCAGGCCCGTCAACATCCTCCTTATTTTTCAAGGTCAGCTTAAATGTCTTCCCTGAAAATCTGAGACCCCTCCCACCCCCCATTCATTTTTTCTGCCGGGGCCTGGGGAGAGATGCCCACTTCTCTCAGACTCTTTGAAGGCAGGATGCTTCCCTACCGCCTCACAGGGCTTGGGCAGGCAGGGTGGGGTTAATGAATCAAGAGCGCTGAGGCTGCGGCCGCCCTGCACCCTGAAAGGCAAGTGTCTTCTGGGAGTGTCCCACCCTGATCCCTGATACTTCTAGTCTCTCCCCTCCCCCCCTCTCCGTTGGAGGGGGCCCAGAGTGTGATTGGTGGTTAACTTCCTAAGCCTGAGAAGGCCCCTGGGTGCTCATGTCCCCACCCTAGGGGTCCCCATCCTGGGCCTGGGTCTGTCTCCTCCGGGGAAGACAGATGATCTCATTTATTGCCTGCATCCGCCGCGCCCCCCACCCGCCCCACTCCTCCCGCGCCCTCTGCAGCAGTTGGGACTGAATAGTGCTGGGGGTACAGAGATGCTTTTGATGAATGAAACTCAGTGGCTCGATCACTCCCAAAGGACGAGCAGAAAATGCCCACACCACGACTCCTCTCGCTCCTTTAAAAAGTAAAAGCACTTGTCAAGGGCTGCCCTAAATTCAGTCCCGTGCCCTCAGTCCCCAAGTTCAACAGCCAGAGCCTCGACACAAACACGCACCAAAGGACTAGGCGGGGGAAGGCGCGGCGCCTTTAAGAGGCGGCGGGCGGTGCTGCCCCCTAGCGGCCGGCGCGGCCGCGCTTCCTCCGCCCCGGCGGGGTCCAGCGGGCCGCCCGGCCGGGTCAGCACGGCGGCGCCGGCGGGCTGCGGGCTAGGCCGAGGACGGGGACGAAGAGGAAGTGGCGGCAGCGGCGGGTGAGGACGGCTGGGCGGGGGAAGCGGGCGGCCGCGTGCGCCACGCCGGGGTCCGAGCGCGCCGGGAAGGGCACGCGCCCGGGTCGGATCGGCCGAACACGCCGCCGGGGACTCGGAGTGGGGACCGCGGGCGAGAGCGAGAGGGAGCGAGAGGAGGAGGAACTCGGGGGCGGCGCGCAGCCAGAGCGCGGGGGCGATCAGCCGTGGCCGCCGCTGGAGGGCGTGTTGCTCGGTCCCGAGCGCCGGGAGGGCGGTGGGCTGGGCGGTGCCGGCGAGGGAGGGCCTCCCTCCTCTCCTCCCCGGCCCGGCCTGGCGCTCGCGAACTTGCGCGCCGGGAGCCCGGCTGGCGGCGGGGGCGTGGGCGGCGGCGGCGCGGGCGGCCCCGACGCGGCGGCAGCCAGTGGAATGCCGCGCTGAGCGCCGCTCCCTCCGCCTGGGCGCCCGCCCCGCCCCGGCCCGCCCCTCCCGGCAGGACTGCGCGCCCGTAGCCCCGTTCCGCGTCCCCGCCGCCGGGAGGAGGTGCCCGCAAGCTCGCGGCGCGCGCCGGGCCGCCAGACTCGGCCTGTGGGCGATTTCCTCCGGACCCCAGCTCCCCGCCCGAAAAGGAAGATGCAGACCTTTCTGAAAGGGAAGAGAGTTGGCTACTGGCTGAGCGAGAAGAAAATCAAGAAGCTGAATTTCCAGGCCTTCGCCGAGCTGTGCAGGTATGGAGGGACGGGGCTCCGGCGTCCGGGGACCCCCGGCCTGAGCCCAGTTCAGCCTCAGCGGCTGTTTTGGGAGGTTAGAGCGAAACGGAAAGGAGCGGTTCGCGGGGACACTGAGTCCGAGTAGCCAGGTGGCGGTGGTGGCCGCCGGCTGTGTTTGAGAGAAGCAGTGGCCAGTATGGGCGGTGTGGCACGGACCAGGGCTCTCAGGTGCACTGGGACCCCGGGTGGGGAGACCCCTGGCTCCCCAGGGCACGGTGGGAACGCTGCTAAAGGTGGCAGAGGGACCTGGGAAATCGGGGGGTCCACGCTGTCTGCCTGTGGCTGGAGGTTACTTTTGGACTGGAGTGTTTTTCTTCCTTCGTCCGCTTCCCTTCATGGAGAAGGGCACCAGTGTTTATGTTTGCGGACCACCTACTATGTGCCCCGCCGGTGCAGCTCTCTTTGCAAGAAGCTGTCATTGCATGTCACTGGATTAAGCGTCTTTGAAGCGAGTAGCAATACTTGGCATGTATGTGATTTGCTGTCTCATTAGAGCCTCGCACCAGCCTTGGGAATTGGCTGGGTTGGTGATTCAGGGCCACGTGTCTAAGAAGGGGAATCCATCCGCAGAGAGATGGGGTACCTGGCCCTGGGTCCCACAGCTAGGGAGTGGCTGGTGCAGAGGAGGTGCTGGGTAGCGTGGAGGGAAGTGCCGAGAGACCAGGAGGCCTCAGGAAAGGCTGGGCCCAGGGTAGGGCGCCACGGGCAGCGCAGGGGCCCCCCGCCCCACCTCCCCATGCTGGTCCTCAGTGGGGGAGACTCCGGGTGTTTTAATAAGATCGCATTCTTAGTCCATTACAGATGCATCCAGTCTTGGGTCAGGTATGCCTCACCTTGTTCCACCACGGTGGCTTTGCCTCTGAGAAGCTGTTAGTTAAATCCTGCTCTCAGTGAAAGCCTGAGAGAATCAAGCTCCTCAAGCCTTTTGCAAACTCTAGGGGGAAAAACCCTTTTGTTATGCAGTGTCTCCACTTGGTAGATTTGATTCTCGAAAATGGGTCCCACTTGCATTTTTGTCCCTGTTGGGTCACCAAACATAATGATGAATTGAACAATTGGGTTTCCTTATCTCCTGGTGTGCGGAGCAAGTGGCCAGTCTGAGCTGGCCCGCGCAGGCTGGCCTGGCAGTACCTCTGTGCCCCTCATGCCTGTCCCCCGGGCCTGTTGCTCCTTTGCCTTGTTCCAGCCCCCAGGAGCTCTTCTCCCCACAGCCAGAGGGGCGCACCTTGTGTAAAACAGCTCCTGGCTCTGCATCCCTTGGTCTGGGAATGGAGTTGGCTGCCTTCTCTCATGCTGGCTTCCCCAGGAGAAAGTAAGCTTTTCATGGTCAGTAGGGCATGCCGAGTGGCTGGGGAATTCACAAGGAAACCAGGAGGAACTTGCAGCCAGAGCTTTGAAAGTGGGTCTGAAGACTTTTGCAGCGTCAAAAAGGGGCACTTGAACATTGCACCGCAGATACGCACACTTGTGGAAAATGTGCCCTAGACACTGAAGAAATGTGGAGAACCCCTTTGACGTGTTCTCGAAGTCTGGTGCTGGTGTTAGGTGCCCGAGCTCCCCCTGCAGTCATCTAAGACTTGGGAAATCCCCACTGATACCTTGCACCCTTTTTCCTGAGGTCTCTCTGTATTTGTGTCATCCTGTGTCTGCAGCTTAAAGCATGAGGCTTGTCATCTGGTTGGTATGTTTTGCTTGGTAATTAGGAGGCTCTCGCAAAACAGTTCCAGCCGAGGCTCATGGCTGGGTCCTCAGGCTGGACTTGCGGATTGGCTTTCCCTCCCCGTGGACCCTCCTGTCTTTAAAGAGGGGGCTTCAGAACAAGCCGTGATGTCAACCGTTCTGGGGGAAATCCAGCACGGAGTGTTGATTTCTCTGAAGGGGTTATTGTGTTCAAAGTCTAGTTGCATTCTTCTGGCCAAATGGGCTTCAAAGAGAGGAAGGGAAACATTTGGGTCATTCTAGAACCTCAGGAAACCCACTTTGTGTTTTCATCAGGGGTGCTTTAGATATTTTGTCACTTAAGCTTGGGAAGGAAAAGAAAACACCAAAAAGAATTTTTCTGTTTCTTCTCTCCTTTATTACTTTCAGGGCAGCGCCCCCTGGTGGCCGCGTTTTTGTGCTGGATGCAAAATACTCCCACCCTCGAGAGAGTGGCCAGAGTCCTTTGCTGCTCTCATGTTTGATGTGAATGCTGGTGCAGTTTCAGTGGCCGAGAAGGGGGTGTAGATGGACATTGTCATGTTTTTGACTTTCACAATCCGGGGGTGCAGCGCTCCCATTTGGATGGGTGATGAATTGTCTGTGAGTTCCATAGTTAAGTCCAGAGATGTTTGAAAATGGCTTGAGGCTCTGCTCTGAATGTTTGGGGCAGTGGCAGTGGCAGAGAGGATGACCTGAGTGGATCGGGATAAGTTGTTTGTTTAGTCGAACGTCAGTCAGGCCTTGTAAAAATCTTAGACCAGGAAGGGGTGTGGGAGATCATCTCACCAGCCCCCCAACCCTGACCCCCACTGCTCCCATGCCCCTGTTTTTTTGGCCACACTGCCCGGCTTGTGGGATCTTAGTTCCCCAATCAGGGATCAAACCTGTGCTCCCTGCAATGGAAGCGCCGAGTCTTAACCACCGGACCGCCAGGGAAGTCCCCCCAGCCCCTTTGTTTTACAGACGGGGATATGGCATGAGATGGAGCAGCCTCCATACTTTTGTTCCTTTTGTTCAATTTCTAGAATGGATCCAACCTGGGCACCTTGAGACCCACATGGAAAGCAAGTCCTTTCTCCTTGGGCATCTCCGACAGTTGGGCGGACCCCCTCATTATCTTCACGGGGTCCAGCTGCTGCCGTTTTGTCTTGGAGACACTTCCTTGCAAGGCTGAGATGTGGCCTCAGCAGGTGTAATGTTTGCTCTCTGAGGGGCATCACCCGCTGCAGGCATCTGTGGGCCGTCAGAGCAGGTCCCGCTGGGACACCTTAGCAGGCGTGAGGGCCAACCCTTTGGACCCTGGTGCACCTCGATGGGATGGGCTTTCTGGCTCCTCGACAGATGGGCCTTGACTCAGCTTGTTTTTTGTGGCACTGTTTGTTCCTGCCCCTCTCCTGCATGTCTTCCCTTCTCCACGGGGACGGCTCTGGTGTTCTCTTACCCTCCTACCTCCCTTCCCCTTCCCCTCACACTGGAGCACGCTTGCAGCTCCCTCACACCTCTCTTTGTGCCTTTTCGAGAAGTCCAGAAGGAACTTCAGGCGGGGAGCAGAGAAGTAAAGCTGTTAGTTGGAAATGTCTGGTAATTTTTTTTTTTTGGCTGCATTGGGTCTTTGTTGCTGTGCGCGGGCTTTCTCTAGTTACGGCGAGCAGGGGCTACTCTTGGTTGCGGTGCATGGGCTTCTCATTGCAGTGGCTTCTCTTGTTGTGGAGCACGGGCTCTAGGCCCGCGGGCTCAGCAGTTGTGGCGCACAGGCTTAGTTGCTCCGCGGCATACGGGATCTTCCCGGACCAGGGCTCGAACCCGTGTCCCCTGCATTGGCAGGCAGATTCTTAACCACTGTGCCACCAGGGAAGTGCATGTTGGGTGATTTTTTAATTTTTAGTTTTTTTAGTTCTCCACAGTGCTCTGTGTGGAAAGGCTGGCTGACCTGGTTCCCTTTGTCCACGTTTTCTGTGTCAGCCCTCCAATGCCTCACCCCCCCAACTCCTCTTTCCTGCGGCTGAACTTGTGTTGCAGGAGGTGGTAGAAAGGCGCAGGACATCACAAAGCATTTTGGTGTAGAACGTGGGTGAACTTCTGTCTGTCTTTACTGTCGTGTTACCTGACTTTTTCTTTTCTTTTTTTTTGTGGTACGCGGGCCTCTCACAGTTGTGGCCTCTCCCGTTGCGGAGCACAGGCTCTGGACGCGCAGGCTCAGCGGCCATGGCTCATGGGCCCAGCTGCTCCGCCGCTTGTGGGATCTTCCTGGACCGGGGCACGAACCCGTGTCCCCTGCATCGGCAGGCGGACTCTCAACCACTGCGCCACCAGGGAAGCCCTACCTGACTTTTTAATGTTGGAACCTCATCTCACATCATCCTTCCTGGAACCTTATCTCACATCGTCCTCTCTGTAGCTCAGGGTGGCAGAATGGGGAAACTGAGGCTTGGGGCATATGAGGGAATTGCATTCAGAGTGGAGGGCTTCCCTGAGCCCAGACCCCAGGTCTCTACACCTGAGGATGTGGCTGCCTTGTTTATTAAGAAGTTGTTTGCCCAGCTTAGGCCTGGGCTCTTGGAGGCTCCAGAAGGAGGGAGCTGGGAGTTCGGTGTTAACTGTACCCTGGCCTCCAGGGTACCCCCAGGCCGTCCCTTCCCCTCAGGGCCGCTCAGGGCCTACATTCCTGTCTTTATTTTTATTTTTTTTTTATTTTTTACCTTTTTGCTGCGCGGCACGTGGGATCGTAGTTCCCCGACCGGGGATCGAACCTGCACCCCCTGCAGTGGAAGTGCGGAGTCTTAACCATTGGACTGCCAGGGAAGTCCCCATTCCTTTCTTTAAATGAAGGAATCCAGAAGGTTCGTTTTTGCTGGGATGGTTTAGCATTATTCTGTGCTGGGATTCTTTTGGGAGATTCATAGTGGGGAGGAAGGAGAATCTTTTCCTAGATTAAGTGCTGCTGGTCTGTGAGTGGGTATTTTTCTGTTTGTCTTAGTGTTTGGATCTGGCACCGTTTTGGGGGCGTGGAGGTGGGAAGAGGTGCTGACTTTGGTTTTCTTTGCAGCTGTGCATCGGGACAGTCCATACCCAGCCTTGCAAGTAAACACTTTCCAACAGCTTCTGAGGGAGCAAACTGGGCTTCCCACAGGAGAAGACGGCCATCTGGGCGCTGCTGTCTGTTTATGAGCCTGCCTGGGTCCCAGGCCTGGGTCTACAACAGGCCACCCATGTGACCCTGGGCATGTGCCTCAGTGCCCTCATCTTTAAAGTGAGGATACTGACAGTATTAGCTCAGGGTTATGAGCCTTAAAAATGTCAGTATGCAGATGCATACTGTGTCTGGAGCTCTGTGAACGGTGGTTGCCGTCCTTGGTGTGGGGGGAGTGGGCTTCTGCCCACGAATGCCTTTTTATTCCCAGACCTTTGGCATTTGCAGATCGAGTGTCCCGGGCCTGGGCAGTTTTTGAGTGACCCTGAAGTCCGGGAGGGATGCTAACTGCTCATCCTGCCTGGGTGTGAGGTGTGTGTGGGGCGAGCGGGCACGGCTGAGGAGGGGCTACCCTGCCTGGTGCCTCCCAGCATCTCCCTTCACACCCGGCCCGAGGGACTCTTACAGCCCCTTGCGGGGCGGGGCTGCTGTCCTCACCTACTTTATGGATGGGGAGCCTGAGAAAATTACATTAATGCCAGATGATACTTTCATTTTTTTAAGTTCTGAGATTCAAGAGGAGTTTGTGCTGGGTTTCCTGAAAATGCCAAGAGTCTCCATGAGCAATCATGATGCTGTTATTCACTAACATTTATTGTTTTATCTTTTTGAATATGAAATACATGCATATATTAAAATAAAACCCAGAGGATTCAAAATACACAATGAAAAAGACTCAAAATACACAATGAAAAGTCAGTCCGTTTCCTTCTTGTTCTTGAGTTCCGGTCACTCAGGGACATGTGCTCTTGGCAGTCTCTCTCTGGAGGTGTTTTTTTTTTCTTTTTAACTTTTTTTTTTTTTTTTTATTGCATGAAAGATTCTTGGAATTCTGTAGTGCTTTACAACTTTCACAAGTTTCACACATATGATTTGATATAATCCCATTATAACCTTTTTTTAAAAAAATCCCCTACTCCTATATTGCCCCTCCCCCCTCTCTCGAGGTGTTTTGTGCAAAACACAGGGTGTGTGTGTGGGGGGGTCTCTTCCACCCATATCGTTCTGCCCTCGGCTCCTTTCACGGAACACCGTGTCTTAGAGAAATTGAACATCACTGCTTCTTTGGAGACAGTTCTGTATCACTTGCCTCGTTTCTTTAACGGCTCTGGGGTCCAGATATTAGAACAGTGGACCGTATTTCTTGCCCTGTGGCTCGCTTCTGCTGGTGTGGACAGTGGGGCAGGGAGTGCTCTGCGCCATCGCCTGAGTGCTCATTGCTAGATGAGTGAGCCCTGGGTCAAAGGGCAGAGGCATTTTACTTTTTCGTGGCAGTTCTGAAACCACTCACCAGGACAGGGCACTGCTCACAGATGACAGCGCGTGGGAGGACCTGTCACGCACACCCTCCCCAGCACAGCTTGTGGACAGATATTCCTGATCTTGGCCACACACATGGGTGAGAAATGGCACTTTTGGTTTGCATTTCTCTTATGACGGTGAGATTGAGTTCATGTAGGCGGCGCTGGCTGCGCTTGGACAGGCGTGGGGCAGAGCTGGGCCCACTTGTGCATCAGGCTGGGGCCTCCCATCCTAACCCCTGGGCCCTCCTGCCTCCACGGGTTATGTCTCCCTCGTGATTTAGCAGGTTTGGGGCATTCAGTAAATGCTTAGTGAAGTGCCGCATGAGTGCAGTTCCTGAACAGTTGGATGTAAATAGGGTTTTCTGTTCCTACTTGTATTTTGAATTCAGCTGGTAAGCTAGCTTTTTGAGGGAATGTTCTGGTACCTCCTTTATAGAAAGTAAGATTCATTTAGAAAGCAAATCATCATTCAGGAACTGAGCACCTACTCCCTCCCTGGCAAAGCCGCGGTCTTAAACCCCTTCCCTCTTGGTGCATGAATGGGGCCCATCCCTACCTTTCCCCCTCTGCTGGCCCTCAGGGACCCGGCCTGAGTGTGTGGCCTGCTTAGGGGAGAGTGCTGTGCTCCCCAGGGAAGCCCAGGCAGGGTGCGGTGTCTTGTCCAAGGCGACACAGCGGGATGTGGTAGGGGTCGCGGGAGGTGGCCCTCGCCCCACTCCAAGACCAGCTTGCCCTCCCCGCTGCCTGCTGAAGCCTCTTTTCAAACAGCGCTTCCTCTGGAGCTGTGAATGAGGCCGTTCCCATTGGGCTGTTTGAATTCCGCCTGCTGCTTTGTCTTGCCTGCTCCCAGCTGCCCTCAGAAAGCAGCTGCCCTTGTGGCCTATGCCTCCCCAGCTGGGCCTCATGGGCAGGATTGTGTCGGCCTGTCGGGCTGACAGCTCCTGGGGGTGCCCCATTTTTAGGGCTCAGGGGGGTGGATCTGTCACTGGCTGTGCCGATTGGAGAATCATTCCGTGAAGGATCCCTGGACTCCTGCCCCCTTCCCTCCCAGGCCCGTGGGTGCGGGGTGCCCACCCTGTTAACTGCCCTTGGTGTTCCCAGCAGCCCTGCCGTCAGAGCCCGCTGGGTAGACTCTGCTAAGCCGCCAGCTGCCCTGGAGGGAGAAGCAGGACACACAGGCCAAAGTCCCTCCCAAAGATAGCTTCTGGGAGATGCCTTTTTTTCTTTCCTTTTGCTCAGGATCCTAAACCCTTAGTGCCCCCTGGCTGCCCTTGTTCTTTCCCTCTGCTCATTGTCTGTCTCTCCTTTGGAAAGTTGGCTCCATAAAGGTCAAGACTTTGACAGTTCTGTTCCCTGCTGAAGCCCCAGTGCTTGTACCAGGGCACACAGTAGGGCTCAAGAGAGCATCTGTTAGTGGATGAAGGAACTGACTGGTGGGTTTTGGAAGCCTTTTCTGTGTCCCTGTGACTCAGCCAAAGCTACTTGTGACTCTGGAGTGCTCTGGGCCAGGAAGGAAGACCCAGGGTGAAGGCGGTAGGTCCCAGGTCAGGGAGGAGACCGTTGGCTTCATTCCTTCATTCACTCAGCAAGTCCCGAGCATCCACCCCGGCCTGCCTTGTGCTGGTGCCGGTCCCTGCCCCCTGCGCCTGGTAAGGAGATGAAGGGAAACCAGCACACGGATACATTTAAAACGCTGCAAGGTAGAACTAGAGCCAGGAAGCCTACAAATGGGAAAGCCATGACAGGAGCAGCTGCAGCCACTTCAGCACTATGTGGTCAGAGAAGGCCTCTCTGAGGAGGTGACGTTTAATGAGGGGCGAGTGCCTGTTCCTCTAGGAGCTAAAGAGCTACAGGGTGGGTGGGGTCTGCTGCCCGGAGGTCACACGCCCTAGCCTGCCTCTGCCATGGCCCTGGATTCCCTGAGGACCGAGGGCAGCCGTCTAGGGAAGAGCAGGCCAGTTTCCACATTAGACAGGTGGTGGTCAAAGGAGGCAGCAGGGTGTCCTGCAGTAGCATTGTTCCCTGACAGTGTGACAGGGGACCAGGGGGGTGGCCCTGGAACCTTCCTCCACCTGAGGCTGCAGCTGTGCTCTGGGGGCCAGACAGGAGGACAGATGATCCCCTCTGGCCTCGTCCAGTCCAGACTTTGTGTTCAGGAATGAGCAGTTCTGGGCTTTGGGGGGCTGGGGCGGGAAAGGGTGGGGGACCCTATGGCCCTGGTAGGCCCTAGGCCAGCTGACCTTTCCTAAAGCTCAGGTTAGGCCTCAGGTGCCCAGGGAGCGGGGGGAAGGATGCTTGCTCTCTTTTACACTCATTTACCTTCCTCCAGGCCAGTGTTTGCTGAACTCGCCCAACGAAAGAAGCACTGCGGGCACCAGGGAAAGACGCATCCTTGAGTCCACCCCCTCCCCCTTCAAATTCTCCAGGGAAAGGGCCTGGGAGCCTCCTCTTGACAAGTGCCCTGCTGATTCTTCAGGACACTGAAGGGACACTGTCATTTCCCAAACAGTGTTACTAGGCCTCACCCCCGAACCATCAGGCACGTTTGACGCTGAGTTAAACAGGCGAAAGCAGCTTCCTTACTGTGGGGCTTCTCTGGGACAGGGGCTTTGCAGGAGGGCATCTGGGATGTAAAGGTTCCCAGGCTGGTCTGTTCCCGGAGTCCCTGTGCGGGACTCGTGTTCCCCGGAGCCCAGCCTGGGAAACTCTGGTGAGGCACTCGCCATCTGCTGCCTCGTTTGAGCCTCATCACACGGGAAGGGGGGCAAGGCAGGGGCACCAGGCTGCCCACCCAGCTTCCCTGCCTGCTGGTTACTACCTTTTGGGCAATCCTGTTTCCCCTTTTAAAAATGTCTCGCCTCTGGCTGCTGGTTTGCACTGAAGTTACTTAGAGGTGGATCCTGAGGCTGGGGAGGAGCTAGTTTTTGCACTGGAGACATTCCTGGGGACCGGCTCAGCCAGGTGCACGCTGAGCATCGGGCCAGGGCCGGCAGCAGAGGCCGGAGCACAGCCTGCGGTGCCTTATTCTGCAGCTTAGTCTGCAAACCCATGGGCTCCTCATCAGGCTCCGGCCTGCTCTGGTCTTAGAGCCTCTGAGCCATGAAACCAGAACCGGGGGCTTGTCCAGGAGTCCCTCCATGCTTCAGAAGGGCTGTGTTGAAGTTCCCTCCTGTTCCCTCCTGGATCAGTGGCTCATACCAGATTTCAGAGCACAGGGAGAACTTACCACGGGCCGGGCACTATTGTATGTCGGGAATCTACTCTCCAAGACGGCATATCTCTATTTGCTAGATGAGAACACCGAGGCTTGGGGAGAGGCGAGATGACTTGCCTACTCACTCAGCTGTGAGTGGCAACGCTTGGATTCACCCTCGGGGCTCACTGACTCTTGGAACCCTGCTGTTTCTACCCTGCCAGGTGACTTTTATCTCCGTCTTGAACGTGACATCTTGGTACCATTGGACTGATACCCAGTTTCAAAAGAAAATCAAGGCATTCTTTTCTGAGCATCCTGTGTGTGCAGTTATGGGGCCCAGAGGGGTGGTGGGTGGTAAGATGTCTGTAAACTCGGAGCCCAAGACTTGCCTGATTGACTGTAGATGACTGACAAGCTATTCTGCCTCCCCAGGCCTCTGCTCCTCCATCTGTAAAGTGGGCATAGTACACCCACCTCTAGGGCTGCTGAGCATGGCAGGTGCTTCGGATGTGACAGGACTCCCTCTCCCCGTGGGCCACCTCACACGCCCTCCTACCTGGCCAGGCCAGGGTCTGGGGCCTTTGACACATCTCCGGTGGAGCCCCCAGCCCAGGGCAGGCAGAGAGCCTCCCTGCCCGGCTCCCCTATCCTTTTCTGGTGTGGGGGACCTCCAGCGCCTGTGCCCAGGACATGTCCCCAGCCTCTCAGCTCACTGCTTCCTGGGAGGGGCTGTGGGTGGTGGGTGGCTGCAGAGTGGAGGCCCCTGTGGCAGTTTTGCTTTCATTTCTGCCTCACACCCTTTATCCATCCAACAGTCGAGGGCTGGGGCGTGGAAACCTCTGGAGCCCTCCCTGGGGCCCTCGTCCCAGTGCAGGTTGCTAGGCACCCCCCTTTCCGGTGGATGAGTTTGGGTGCTGTGGACCCGTGCTGCAGTGAGCACCCCGGGGGTGGCCTGGGGCCGCGGAAGGCTCTTTCTCGCAGTGCATTGGGCTGGGTCCCATGGAGGGGAGGGTGGTAGCAGGGGGCTGCAGGTTGTGTGTGGCTCTCTTTCTGTTCTCTAGGGGGGATGGGGGGGCCTTGGAGAGGAGAGAAGGGGGCATGTGTGTGTGTGGGTATTTGTGAGTCCCCAGGGGCTGTTGTGCTGTTTCCCATCCTCCCGGCATCCTGGACGTCTTTCTGAGGAACGTTCAGCGCTGTGGGACTCTTGGTTTCTCTCTGGATGGGGTTTCCTCTTTGTTCCCCAGCCCGTGTTACAGAGGCCCAGAAGGAAGATGCAGAGGTAGCCCCAAGTTGCAGAGCTAGTAGGTGGGGCAGCTTGGATTTGAACCTGGCCTTGCTGACACTAAAGCTTATATTCTTTAAGATTTTATTCTAAAAGTCCTAACATTCACTGTGGGATCCTTGAAAAGCAAAGGAATTCTGGCCATTCTGTCAGAGATCTGTTCCCGCCTCCCTGTGGGCAGGTCTGGGCAGGGGCTCCAGGGTCCTGTCGGGAAGGAATTCTGCTTCTTGCGGAATCAGCCCCCAAGCCCCCCGCCTGCACTTTGAACCGGGCGCAGCAAGTCGTGGCCTGTGCCTAAGGAGGTTTGGTTGCTCAGAGCCTCGCTGCCTGAGCCTCTGGGCCTCAGTGCCCCTGCTGGTGAGGAATGTGCTTATTACCTTGGGGGAGCTGCTGTGGCTGCCCTGGCATGGAGCGGGCAGTGGGGTCCGTGGCTTGAGGCCGTGGATGTCGTGGCATCATTTCCAGTGTTACAAGAACAGCTGAGCCCTGGGAATAACAGTAGCTCCCGATTCTGGAGCTCCAGCCACGGGCCTGACCCTGTGCTTTAAGGCTCCCAGTGCACACATGGAAACAGGCTCAGAGAGGGTAAGGGACCTTCCCCAGGTTTCATAGCTGGTCACTCCTGGGGGTGCGATTTGAACAGCACTTTCTGTGAATCTAAAGCTCCGACCCTTGACCATTAAGAGTTTCTTTCTTTGTAAACGAAGGCAGAGGATGAGAGGATGGCTTTCCTTTTGTCTGAGCTCTTTTCTAATGACCTGTCCTCGGTGCCCTTTAGTTTTTAACTTTTCTCCTTTTCATTTTCAATTTCAATTGGATGTATGGCTTGCCTGGAGTCAGGAAATTTAGGTGCTGGCTCTGTTGGTGTCCACTCAGGCTGGGTATCAGCTGAGTCACCTTTCAGCAGCGTTGCCGTCCGTCCTGTGGATGCCGTGTTTGGGCTGCCCAGTTTGCTACGTGCTCTGTCCAGACAGCGTCATTCAGATTCCCAGGAGCCTGCCATTCTCGCCTCACACGCTCCTCCCTTGAAATCCTCTGAGCCTATGTGGATGAGGCCCCACGGCCTACTCTTCTGTTTAAATTGCCATGCATGTCCCTTTTTGGGGTCACCTTGGGGAACCTTGGTGCTTTTTCTACTGAAGGTAGAGGGTTTTGGAAGCACCTTGGAAAGACCCCAAAAGCCTGGAAGGCTCTTGGGAACATTCTCATTGGAGCCATTCCTTGGCTTCAGAAGTGGGGGGATGCTTGTGAAAGAGCTTCGAGATCCGGAGCAGGAACTTGCAGGCTGGGGTGCTGGGTTCTGGCTGTGTGACTTTGGGCCAAGCCACCTAACCTCTCTGAGGCTTTCGTTTCTATACCTGAAATGGGCGTTTTCTACCAAGCTGCAGCAGAATAGTTCTGCAGATTGGGTGAGCTGAGGCAGCTTGAGTCTTTTTTAGCGCAGAGCCTGGCTCTTGGTGGGCAAATGGTAACTCTGTTATTCAGAATCAGCCATTAGAGGGTGATGGAGCTGTTGACCAGGAGCTTATGTTTGAGCAGCCCTCACATCTGGGGAGGAGATGGGCAAGCTGAGTCTCGGAAGCCGCTTAGGTGGGGCTCTGCTGGATTCCTCGTGATGTCCCAGGGACAGTGTGTATCTCGGTCAGTGGTGGGATGTGAAGGTTGACCCAGCCTCTTACTGGATGGGTGACCCGGGTGTGTTTTGGCCCCTCTCTGGGCCTTAATTTCCTCCTTGATAAGAGTCAGCCTCGTGCGTGCGCACAGGAGGGGCTCAGCACACAAATTTGCTCCTTTCTTGTTCAGGCCAGAGGCCATCTCTGACAGAAGCAGGGGAGGGCTGCCCTTCACTCCCCCAACCTGTAGTCACACCCTCTGTGTCGACGGGTGATGGAGAGTAAACTTCCCCTGCTGGTGAGATGCGGAGGTCCGCCATCTGAGAGGAGGAATTTCCCAAAACCTCCGAGCCAGAAGGAGTCCTTGCAGGTGAGGATTTGCAGCTCAGAGCGTCCAGCCTTGACGGTTCGTGCACACAGGGGATCGGCCCGATGTGCTGGGCCTGAGCCCTGGAGCCCACGGGTGCTTCTCCTCTGGCTTCCGGGGAACTGCAGGTCGGATGTGAGGCCACAGGGTCTATTCTTTTCTGTTCCGTTCTGAGCCCTTGTTGGCAGACCCCACCTCGTCCGGGATGAGTTCTTTTGGTTCGTGGGCCCAGGCACTTGGGGGTAGGACCCCCGGCCTGGTGGTCTTTCCTGTCCTTCCTCCAGCCTTGCCAGGAATATGCCGAAAGGGTAATAAGCTCTATTGGATTTGGGTTGCTCCCCTGGGAAGGGCAGGGGAGTGGGCGGGTAGCCATATGGGACATGGACAGTTCTGGGGTGGGGGGAATGGGGACTCCCCTGGGAGTGAGACCTGAGGACTGGCCAGGTGCCTGCAAATCTGTCTTCACTGCCGGAGGACCCAGTGGGGCAGCCGGGGCAACCGTGTCCTCCAGGCTTCTCTCTCTCAATCAACCAACAGACGTGGAGAGTTGCTGGGATGAAGTTAACGATCTGAGCAGAAGAGCGATTGTCTGACTGATTTCTGCAAGTGGCAGCAGTGTCTTGGTTTCCGTAGAAGCCTCAGTGCCAACTGGGTTCAGTAATAAAGGGGCTCCTGTAAGTGGTAACGCCATGCAGAGGTCTGGCTTCAGGTATAGGTGGATTCAGGGGCTCTTGTGGTGTCCTCGGGACCCAGTCTCTCTGGGTCCCTGGCTACCCTCGTGTGGCTCCATTCTCAGGCCCATGTGATACAAGGTGAGTCCTCACAACTGACCTTTATTCTGAGTGCCAAGTTCCTTGTGTGTTATCTGCTTTGATCTGCGTTACACTCCATGAGGGTGTGGGCTTTTAGTACCCCTGTTTCCTAACAGAAGGAGTGAAGGCACAGAGAGGTTAAATAACTATAGCCCAGGGTCACAGCTGGTCGGTGGCAGGACTGGGCTGCAGACCCGGGCTGGTGGCTTCGGGGCCTCCCTCCACCTGGGACGTAGGTCAGCCTGGGCCACACATAGCTGTCCCTCAGCCAGGTGCTGGGGCCGGTGGAGTGCCCCGTTCCCTACCACGTGATCTGCGTGTGGGCCGGTTGGACCCCACGCAGGAAGCTGGGGACTTCCCTGAAGACAGTGGGATTGGCCGCTGGGCAGCCAGGGGAGATGGGGATACTCCCTGGTTCTGGGCTCCGGGGCCAGAGCGCTGTTCCCAGTGGGGGAGTGACGGCCACCTCCACGAGTGAGAGCCTGAGGCTGGGCCCCTGGCTTCCTCTTTCCCGTCAAACAAACCCGAGCTGGTTCATTCCCACAGCCAGTCGGACGCAGGCAGATTCTGAGGGCCCTGAGCCCAGTGATCACACAGGGGCATCCTGGAGGAAGGGCTTATGTAACCCTGCCTTGAGGGATGGGGTCTGGGGCCATGGGCAGAGGCTGTATTGACACCGAGTGTTTGGGGTGAAACAGTCTTGCGTTACGTAAACACACCGTCGCCCTGTTGCCGTCTGGCCCTGCCCCATTCACGCCGGGGAATGTTTAGGTGCCTTTTCTCCCCAGGAGCCTGCGGGATTTCGCAGCTGTGAACTTTGGCTTGGGGGCTCAGTCCTCCTGCAGGGGGAGCATTAGTGCGGGACGCCGGCTCTCCTGCCTGCTCTCTGGCACCCGAGCAGGCCTGCTGGGAGTAGTTCCTCCTGGAAGGGGAGGAAGTGACTGGTGGCCACACACCCAGGCCCTGCACACCTCAGGGCCCCAGTCCTGGGGGCCCCTGGCGAAGGGGCAGGGCTGGAGGCCGGGAGAAGGCTCAGGGTGGTAGGGCCTGGTGAGGGGTTTTGGTTCCTGATGGTTCCTTTCTGGAACCAGTGGGTGAGCAAGGACCCCTTGAGAAGCCGGTGGCTGCCCTGCTCAGTGCCCTTGCCCTGCCTGCTGGGTGCCTGTACTTGGGTGTTCCCGAATTCTCATAGGCCAGCGGTTCTTGTTAGTGGCGTGGCCTTTGGTGGCAGGTAGATAGAGGTAGTGGTGGTGGGAAAACAGTGGAAGGGAAGGCTGTCCCGGGCCCTCCCCTTTGCTGTGGCCACCGTGGACTGCAGGCCTGGCCTGACATCTGTCAGCCCCCCGGTAGCTTCCTGGGGCTGTATGATGAAGCAGCCGGGTCAGGAAGCTCACGTCTGTCTCATTCATTCTCACTGTCGAGCTGTGTGGCCTTCATCAGAGTCCCTATTTGAGGGCCCCCAACTCAGAGGTCCTGGGGAGCGAATACTTCTGGTTTAGCTGGTCGGACTGCCGATTGGGCCCGAGTTGTCAGCTCATCAGGTCTGTTATGTGAGGCTGCGAGGAGGGGTCATTTCAGTTTATCAGCTGATTAAAAACAGCCCTTGAAAACAGAAACCAAGCCGGAGAAGGTCAGTGACTTGTCTGCATGAAAATTCCATAGTTTCTTGTGGACAGGTTTACATCTGACTTGCGAATAGCACTAAAAAACTTTTGTTAAAGAATAGTGTACGTGATCAAAATTTAAACCATACCTAAGAGCGTGCAGTGAAAACTTGGTCTCCCTTACACTTCACCCCAGGCCCTGGAGGCCACCGTGTTACCACGTTCTCACCTGTCCTCTCAGACACTGGTGTACGCACACACACACATGCACAGCCCCCTTTTTTGTTTCTGAAACAGTGATGGCCATTATCCATGCTCTCATACAATTACCTTTTTATTTTCGTTTAATATAGCTTATGGGTGATTCTATACTTGTACAGATGTTGAACTGTCATTGCCTAGGAAATACTACATGAACATAGCTTTACTCTTCTGTTTTAGTACAACCTCAGGCTTGAAAAAGACCCCTTGTCAGTTTCTCTTGGGGGTTCTAGCCTTGCCCGGGGGCTCATGGTTTACCTTCTCCCTTAGTCTGCCTGGGCTGCCGTAACAAATGTCATAGGCTGGGCACCGTAAACAACAGGTGTTTATTTCTCACAGTTCTGGAGGCTGGGAAGTCTGAGATCAAGGTGCCTGCCAGTTTGGTTCCCAATGAGGGTCCACTTCCTGGTTCATAGATGGCCACCTTCTCTCTGTGTCCACACGTGGCGGGGAGAGAGCTCTGGTCTTTTCATCTTGTAAGGGCAGTAATCCCATTGTGGGGTCTCTGCCTTCATGACCTCATCTAACATTAAGTACCTCCCCAAAGCCCCCCCCATCCCAATACCATCACCTTGGGGGTTAGGGCTTTAACATGAATTTTGGGGGGACACAAACATTCAGTCAGTAGCATCTCACCTGACAGAGGTTGTACAGGGGTTGCCATCCATCTAAGGCTGGGGGTCCTCAGTGTGTGTGGGTCTCTACCTCCTGCCCCACATACATGTGGCCCTTAGTGGAGCTGCTGCCTAGAAGGAAGCCAACAGGTGTGCTGGTCCAGGCCTGCCACTGGCTCCTGAACCCAGCCCCCGTGCCCAGGGCATGACTGACCTGGGGTAGGTGATGGGCCTCCTTTCCCTCATCTGTAAAATGGGCACATTAGCACCCAGTTGGGAAGTTCGGGGGATCAGAGGAGGTGATGGCTGAATTGGTGGAGGTGGTCTCTGACACATGATGGGGGATCTGATTATAATTTACGCTCTTCCCCAAATAATTTTTTTTTTTTTCTGCCTAGAGATGAATATTTAGAGAGCTGAATATCATCTGTGATCTCAAAACTGGTCAAAGGAAGGGGTAGCTGGTGTGGCCCCTTAAACTGGGAAGGACCAATTTTGGTTGATAACCTCCTAACCCAGCACTCTTGCTGGGGCTGGTTGGTGGGGGGAGGGGGTCCTCTCTAGCTCCGCCAAGTCTGGATTTCCTCAGCTGCTTCCATCAGAGTCTTTCTCCTTCCCAGCCCCACATGCTTCTGGGTAGGGTCTCCCACCAGCCAGCCCCTCACTCATGCTGAGCCCCAGCCGAAGGAAATGAAAGAACGTCATCTTTTCTCTTGGCATTTTTGGTCCTCTGTAAAGACAGTGTAACACCATGAAAGCAAAATTTGAAGAGACAGATCAATCCTCTACTCCTCACCCCACCACGTCTAGTTCCTTTTTTGTATCTAAAGTTGCAGAGTTGAAAACATTGTATGGGTAGCGTTTTGATTTTTGCTTTCTGCGCACAGCCTTGTAGTGTAAACTAATTCCATGTTGCTACAGTCTTTTTAAAAAAATAAAGAAATAGACTCATTTATTTATTTATTTATTTTTGGCTGCGTTGGGTCTCCATTGCTGCTCACAGGCTTTCTCTAGTTGCAGCGAGTGGGGGCTACTCTTGGTTGCGGTGCGCGGGCTTCTCATTCTGGTGGCTTCTCTTGTTGTGGAGCACGGGCTCTAGGCACGTGGGCTTCAGTAGTTGTGGCCCACGGGCTCAGTAGTTGTGGGCTGCTGACTCTAGAGCGCAGGCTCAGTAGTTGTGGCTCGTGGGCTCTAGAGCGCAGGCTCAGTAGTTATGGCGCACGGGCTTAGTTGCTCTGCAGCATGTGGGATCTTCCCAGACCAGGGCTCAAACCCGTGTCCCCTGTGTTGGCAGGTGGATTCTTAACCACTGCGCCACCAGGGAAGTCCCGCTACAGCCTTTAGAGTGATCTTTTAAAAAATTTTAAAAATTTTATTATGAACATTTCCAACACGTATAAAAGAAAGAATAATAAAATGAACTCCCTCCCCCCATACCAAGTATTAACCATTATTAACTTATGGCTCATCTTGTTTTATTTCCCTCATATTATTATGAAGAAAATCTCAGCCATAGTTCATATGTAATTTAGTATGATCCTTAAAAGCTAAGGACTTACATAATCAATATGATCATGTATTTATAGTTTAATTTTCCTTTTCATAAACCAAATATCTTAAAAGATAATAAGAGTGTCATCATTCCCCCGTCCCCCGCCTGCCGTCAAAAATGCTAAGGACTTAAAACATAATCCCAATGATGTTATCCCACCTGAAAATAAAGTACAATAGACGATGGTCCTTTTTCATTGCTATGCGATAGCTCTGTGGGGTGTCTACGCTGTGATATATTGAGCTATATAATCTTATGATTGAATAGTTCGATTATTTCCAGTTTTCTTGCTGGTGTGGATAATGCTGCATTGGATATCATTGTGAATATAATTGCCTTCCTTCCCTTTCTAATTCCATTACGTGTAAGTAAGAGTTTTACCAGTTACTGTTGAATAACAAACCATCACCAGCGTAGCGCCTTTAAACAGTAACCACTTGTGAGCTCACTGCTCTGCGGCGCGGTGGTTCGGGCTGGGCTCCCTTGTGTATCTGCGGTCAGCGGCCATTCAGTCAGGATCTCTGCTTCTGCGGCTTGGCCTCTGCTCAGCCAGGGTGATGGGGGTGACCCGGCCATGGGCGTCTCATCGCCCAGCAGGCTGCCTGGGTGTGTGCTCTTATCCAGGGGGCAGGGGTCCAAGACAATGGGCGTTTCCAAGGCCTCTGGAGGCCTGGTCTCTCCACCACAGTCTGTTGGCCAAACAAGGTTCAAGGACCACCCAGATTCAGGGGGTGAGAAAAATGAACTTCACCTCTTTCTTTTCTTTTCTTTTTTTTTTTTTTTTTTTTTTTTTTTTTTTTGAGTACAAAAATGGAATTTACTCAGGGAAATATTGAGGCTGTCACATAAATCACCTGTTTCTGTAGAATAGTTGCTTCTTAACCTTTCGTAGAGGTTGTGGAGATCTTTGAGATTCTGATGAAAGCTATAGATCCTATTCTGAAGAAATGACATGTAATAATACACGTATACCAAAACACAGAGAATGCCACAGGCTTTCTGAAGCAAAGGTTCTATGGATCCCAGGTGAAAGCTGCTTGTTTGACACAGTTGGCCTAGATTTTCAGGAAGGATGACGTGTAAGCATTCTTTAGAACAATTATCTTGTAAGATTTCTACAAGATAATCCACCAACGAGTAATTCCATGGTCACATAAGTTTGGGGAGCAGTGCATACCCGGAGATTTAAAACACACAATAGCATATTAGAAATCCTAAGACATCTTGCCAGAAAGAAACCTTATTGTCTTTGACTTAGCGTTTTGCGTTTGACATGTTAGCATCTCAGAGAAGACATCTTGGGAGACACAGCTTGGTCCAGTATCCACTCCGTGACTTATTAGCTTTGTGACCTTCGGCAAAGAGCTTAACTGTGTGAACCTCGGTTTTCTCGTCTGTGAAATTGGGACAATGATACTAATGCCACTCTGTTGGCTTGGTCGCAGCGGCAAAGTCATTGCAAAGGGTGCGGATGGCCAGGATGGAAAAGGCCCCATCCTTTGGAGCTCTGGTCCATGGGGGGAGGTGTGTGTGGGTAACAGACATGTCAACCAGTGAGGTAAAGGGGTGATTTCAGGAGGGAACAGGAAATGAAGTGATAGCAGTGATGTGAAGCCATCTGGGGACTGTCCCCAGGGTGGTGAGCGAAGGCCTTTCTAAAGGAGAGACTCCTTCTGCGACCTGACTGGTCAGAAAGAAGCAAAGCTGTGGAGAGTCTGGAGCGTCTCAGGCAGGGGGAGGAACAAGTGCAAAGGCCCTGGGGCGCCTTAGGGCCAAGGAGCTTGGTGTGTTTGTGGAGCAGCAGGGAGGACGGCTTGGCTGGAGCCAGGCTTGTGAGGTGTGAGGGAGGGAGCAGTAGAGACGGAGGCGGAGCCAGATTCTTCAGGGCTGCCCATGCCGAGGCGGCATGCAGCCTGAGTTTTATTTACGTGAGAGGGGACGGCAAAGACTCCCATCAAATCACCCCACAAGATGGCCCTTGAACATTGATGACCGCTTTTAAAGCTTTGGGCGGTGTTCAGAGCTCCAGGGCAAGGTGTTGAGGCTGTCTGTGCTTATTATCCTTGAGGATGTTAAATGTCAGCTGAAAAGCATTGGCTCCTTGCGCCCCTGGGGCCGTGCTCAGCCCTCAGGTGGGTGAGGACCTGTGTGTGTGTGACTGTGTCCTGGAGCAGGCCGTCCTCCTGGCTGGGCGGTCACAGGGACACGTCTGTACGCTTGGGGCAGCCTGGGCTCCCCTCCCTCCACCTGAATAACAAAGTGCCCAGAGCCGGCTTTGGAAGGAGGGACCTGGGTTTCAACCTTGCTTCTGCCACTTTCTACCTCTGTCGTTTGGGGCAAGTTGTTGAACTTCTCTTGAACCTCAGTTCCTACATCTGTAGGATGAGCAAAGCACTTTTTAACATTCACAGTTGATGTGTCAGTTGAAATAACGAATGTAAAGCCCTGTCGTTCACCGCCTGCCGCATTTATTTATTTATAAATGTTGGAAGTACCCCATCCCGGGTTCCTTGGTAAATGGGAGGCGGATGGTATTAAAGTTGTGGAGGTGGTGTTATCGGTGGTGCTGTGGGTCTGGGTTAGAGCCGGTACTAAGCTGGGAGCACCCAGGGGCTCAGCTGGGTGTGGGAGATAGAAGCCTTGAAGGGTTACGCTAGTTGTGCTCCTGTTCGGAACAGCGGGAGTGGTGGGGGGCGGGGGCAGTTTTCTCCGTCTAGGAGGAGCCAGGAAGGCTTCCGCTGGGTCTTTGAGGGTCTGGAGGAGCTCACTGGACAGAGGAGTGTGGATTTAAGGAAGTACACGTAGCGAGCCGGCATGTGGGAAGGTGTGATCTGTGAGGTCAGGGGTCCTCAGACAGGGACTCGGGACGTGTCGGGTCAGGGGCAGATGGGGGCTGCAGAGAGCCACTGGAAGCCTGGGCTGATGACCATCTAGAGACCAATGAGGTGGGGTACAGGGGGAGGAGCACCTCTGATGCGCATCCCCACTCTGTGAGTGGCAGGTATGGCTGTGCAGGTGAACAGGTGTGTGAGGAGCCTGGAGCCTGGAGGTTCCCCCCCC
>NW_006781401.1:1221694-1222073 GCF_000442215.2 Lipotes vexillifer | reverse complement strand
GGTCCATGCAAGTCTCTAAGCTTCTCTTGGGGATGTGACAGTCCCCCCGCTTGCAGGGCCAGCGGGTGGACGAGAGGTCCACGGATGGCACTTAGCACATGGCAGGCACTTGATGATGAAATGGTGGCTTTTAAACGGGGTCCTGGAGGGCGAGCCTGTCTGACAGCCTCTTGTTGATTTAGGAGAGGGGTGGTGTGCAGGGGTGGGGGGATGTCCCTCTTAGCCTCCTCTGAGCTGTGGGCACAGATGAGTTTCCAGAGCAGACCGACAGATACAGCCCTGCTGCTTGTTTCCTTTCTTTCTCATTGCAAAGCAGCGCAGAGCAGCACCTTCCTCTGTCTGCCTCGGTCCCCTGCCTGGCAACCCCGCCCCCTGCCCC
>NW_006781401.1:1210876-1221684 GCF_000442215.2 Lipotes vexillifer | reverse complement strand
CCCCCCTCTCCCCCTCCCCCGACCCCGGCCTCCGGGAGTCGGGGGAGGAGGAGACCCCACAGGCCCTCAGGCCTGAACCAAGGAGGAAACGGAGGCTGGAGGCTCTTGCCGAGGCTAAGTGACCTCTACTGGACCCCTCAGGGTTAGAGCTGGGTGACCCCCAGAGCCTCCCTGTTGGGAGGGGTGGAGCGAGGCCATGGACGCTGGAGGGAGCGTCCCAGGAGCCCAGTGCCGTCCAGTCCGTCTGGACCTTGGCATTTGGGGCAGGCTTGAGTCAAGGTCAGGTGGCACAGGACCCCGTGAGCCATCCCTGCAGGAGTCTGGGCCTGTCCCGAAGGCTGTGGGAGCCCCAGCAGGCATGTGAGCTGGGCCACTGGCCAGCTCCCATGGAGGACAGATCAGAGGTGGGCTCTGGGCGGGGAGGGGGAGGCACCCATGGTTGTCCAGGCGAGAGGTGACGGGGGTCCAGAGGGTGCGGTGGCAGATGGCGGTGAACTGGGCTGGTGGCTGGGGATGTGTGAGGACCTCATGCTCAGGGTGTGGCAGGAGCCCGCCTGCCCCAGGCCCGCTGAGCAGAATCTGCGTTGTGGTGGGGTCCTCGGGAGGTGCCTGTGCATGTTACACACTCACGTCTGAGAAGCACTGCGTGGAAACCTGCTGACCCCTGGGTGTGGGGCTGGGGGAGGGGAGGGAGAGTGAGGCCAAGGCCCGACCATGTAGGGGCAGCATGGGGAGGAAGTTGTGTAGGATTTGGGGTGTTCATTGCACTCAGGTTCCTCACTGGGGGTAGTTGAAGGTCTAGAGGACTTCCTGCGAAGGACTGAGAGCAGTGGGCAGCTCTGCTCTTGGGGCTCCAGAACCGGGGGGGCCTGTCCTCTGTGAATGAGGTTGGGCCTGCCCCCCAGACTTGGGTGCTTGTTCATCTGCCTACCGGGTCAGGAAGTGGGCATTGAGCCCATAGATGCACGGCTGTGGGTCGTGGAAATAGAGAGTCCTGGGACTTCCCTGGTGGCGCAGTGGTTAAGAATCCACCTGCCAGTGCAGGGGACACGGGGTCGAGCCCCGGTCCGGGAAGATCCCACATGCCATGGAGCAACTAAGCCCGTGCGCCACAACTACTGAGCCTGCGCTCCAGAGCCCACGAGCCACAACTACTGAGCCTGCGTGCCACAACTACTGAAGCCCACGTGCCACAACTACTGGAGCCTGCGTACCACAACTACTGAAGCCCGTGTGCCTAGAGCCTGTGCTCCACAACAAGAGAAGCTACCGCAGTGAGAAGCCTGCGCACCGCAATGCACAGTAGCCCCCGCTCACTGCAACTAGAGAAAGCCCACGCACAGCAACGAAGACTCAATGCAGCCATAAATAAATAAATGAATGAATGAATGAATTAAAAAAAAAAAGAAGTAAAGAGAGCCCTGCTTTTATGAGCGTCATTTTGGGGGCAACAGGTGGTGGCAGGTGTGAAGAGGCGAGAGCTGGGGGTGGGGAGCCCTGCCCTGTGGGGACAGGCTCGGAGGGGCAGATCAGGGGGTGTGTGGAACTCTCTGGGCTTTGTCCTTGTGCCTCTGTGGGCATCTGAATCCAGGATCTAATCACGGTGTTGTCAAGAAGACATTTGGGAAGGCTGACCTCAGGTCGTCTTGCTCCAGAGGCTTTCAAACCAGAGGCTGGGTAGTTGAAAGAGACTCTACATGCAGGGAAGTGTTATTTTTTTATTTTCAGAGGATATAAATGTATTGAAATAGACAGTATAGTCACACGATTCAAATCAAAAGGCAAGAAGGGACTTAGAGTGCAAAGGGTCTTGTCCTAGCTGTGCCCCTTCACCCCTAGCTTCCCCCTTGGAATTGTTCCTAGTTTTTTATGCTTCCAGGATATTCTAGCAAATGCAAGCAAAACATGTGTGCATACCTATATCCATATTTACATAAATACACACACACACACAGACACAAACACACATATGCATATTTATTTATTTGAAAGTCTTGTTGTTTTGAACCAACCCCATGTCCGGGAAGATCCAAATCCTTGTTCACAGATTTCTGTAGCTCAGGGTTCCTCAGCCTTCGTACGATTGGCATTTCGGGCTGCATCCTTCTGCTTGTTAGGGGCTGTCCTGTGGATTGTGGGATGTAGCGGCATCCCTGGCCTCCAGCCACTGGCTGCCACCCCTTCGCCCCATTGTGACAACCAAAAATGTCTCCAGGCATTGCCATATGTCCCCTGAGACAAAATCGCTTCTAGAACCACTGCTAGGCTGGCTTTGTTGCCACCCAGCCACCAGGTATGGGTCTGGCCTGCTCTGGTGGCCGCTCTGGTGGCACACTGTCCTCACACATCAGTCGCGGCCCGCATGGCAGTGTGCTTGTGGGCACTCCGTGTGGCTGGTTCTCTGGCCTGGGGGTCATGGCTCTCCTGTGCCCTTGTTGGAGACCCTGAACCTATCCCTTTATACTTATCCAGACCTCGATTTTCTCATCTTTGAAATGGGGCTCTTATAGCCTTTCCCTTCCTTGGGTGCTGGTGCAGACTGGGGATGCCAGTGTGGTACCCCCCACATCCTGAGTTCCAGGCTTATCCTGGGTGTGACCTCCCTGTGACCTCAAGTCCCTCTCAGTTCTGGGCCTTGGTTCTTGTGTATAAAATGGGGGGACCCTAAGAGGCAGAGGGCCCAGACCTAAAAGGCATCCCCTGGGGAGAGAGGGGAATAGTGGAAGTCAGCCGCCCAGCCAGAGGCCGTGGCGTTTTAAAACCCAGAGTCCCGAAGAGGGTTGTGTGCCAAGGTTGGGGAGAGCTGGGCTGTGGGTTGAGGTCAGAGTGCACGCTGGCCTGGCAGCTCTGCCAGGAGGGGCACACTGAGGAGTTTGGACTCAGGCCGAACTGGGTTTGCATCCCTGCTCCTCAGCCACTAGCCGAAGAGCTTGTGTAGCCTTTCTGAGGGTCAGGTTCCACGTCCGTAGAGCCGGCAGTGCTGTTATGAGGCTTCAGTGGGAGAGGGAGGCTTGTTGACTGGCTGCCCGGGCGTCATTCAGTCCTCAGCACGCTGTGAATTACACTCCATTGTCACGCCCAGTTTACAGATGGGAAAACTGAGGCACAGAGTAGAGCACCTGGGTGTGGGAGGCATACAGAGACTGAAGCTGTCCTTGTTATTATTAACTGGCTGCTCTTGGGATTTGAGTCTGAACATCAAAGACCCTAAAGATAGAGGAAAAAAAAGAAGAAAGACGTGCCTCTTGCCTTCTTGGGGAAGGCCCTGAGCCAGATGTGGAGGGGAGCCGGGCTGGTTCTGGGCTGGGTTTCCTGGGCTGGTGCTTCCCCTGGGCAGCTGGGAGTGCTTCTCGGGGAGCACTGGTGCCCCTGTTGGCTTCGTTATTTTTTGCCTGCAGGGGCCTGAATGATCTGTGCTGGTGGTAAAACATTCCTTGGGCTGACATTGTAACCCCACTGCAAAGGGACGCTTGAAATTATATTCGCATTTGGGAAGCTAATTTTAAATAACGTTTTTCTTTCATAATTATATGCAATCAACCAGCCAGTGTTATTGGGGGTTCTCTTTTTCCCTCAGCCAAGAGACCATCTGCTTTTCTCTTCCTGCCTCTCCTCCCAGCATGCAGTAGGCCACCTCCCTGGGAGAGGGACCACCAGCCCTTGGCTGTCTAGAGGCCCAAATGAAACCTTTCTTTGGTGACTGATGGGGCAGCGGGAGAGAAGTGGAGGGTGGTGCAGGCTCTGGCTTGGGTGACTGGATGGGTGGGGGTGTTTGCTTTCAAGATTGAGGCCCAGGATGGTGGAGAAGGTGATAGATTATGATGCGTTGGTTTGGATGTTGTAGGATTCTGTGGATGCAAGTGACAGAAAACCCAATTTAGATGAGCTTAAGCAGAAAGAAAATTTTTTGGCTCAGGGAAGCAAATGGTACAAAATCAGCCCCTCAGGGCCCCAGGCACACCTCCTGCCCCTCTCGATCCTCACCATGGATCAGCGTCCATGATCTTTTCTGAGTTCTTCAGCTGCTGTAAACTCCTTCTACCTCAGGACGTTTGCACATGCTGTTCCTGCTGCTTTGCAGGCTCTTCCCCCCACCACACATCTGGCTGCTCCTCAGCCTTTTGATCTCAGCACAGTCCCCTCTTCTCTGTCAGTCCCTTGAGTGTTCATTTCAGAACATGTCACAGCTTGTTGTACTTACTTCAGTTGTTTGCTTGTTCACCCTCCCCTCTGTGCTGTAAGCTCCTTGAGGACTGTGTGTGTCTACCATGCTGGGCATGTGGTAGGTGCTCAAGAAATAGGCATGAAATAAATGAATGAGTAAAAGAATGCCTTGGATGGAAAGCAGGCCATCAGGAGGAATCTGGTTTAAGAAAACCTTGGCCAAGAAAAAAAAAAATAAAGAAGACAGCCTCCTCTCCCCACCTCCTGCAAATTGGACCCGTTCTTCTGTATCTTGAGTTCTTATCCTGGCAATTGAGGCCATTCCTGGAGAATTGTCCAGCAGGTTAACGTCCTGACTCCCGGAAGTGGGCCCCCCCACTCCCCAACAAGGACTGGAACAGAGTGGGCTGTGTGCATTGTCCTTACGTAAGGGGACACCCAGGTCAGGAGAAGCACTCTTTACTGGCCCTTCCAGTTGGGTTTTATCTCCTTGGGCTCCTCGGCCACCTTCTTCTTGGGCTGCCCTGTGTGTGAGGAAGAGGCTTCCAGTGCTGTGGATGGTGGGCAGGGGTGGGGATGTTCCAGCGTGGGCAGGTGGGGGAGGGCACGGAGTCAGGTGTGCTGGGAGCAGACGGGGTGCATGAGGAGGTGGGCACCTGCTGCAGAGGTCTTGAATGCTGGGGGTGTGGTGAGGGCAGCTGAAGGGGTGGGGGTCAGGGAGGGGATGAGTCACGTCTTAGATGTAGAGGGTCACAGGCTGGACCCCTGGGGGTTGGGCAGGGTCGGCAGGGTGGTGGCCTGTGGTCCTGGTGGCCCTCGGGACGGGGGCCTGTGTCTCTTGGGGCGGGGAGGCTGCCCTTTGCTGGCCCTGAAGCGTTTCTCCTCTGGCTGTAGACTCGGGGCTTCCTCTTTTTTGGTGTGTCTCACTTCTGCCCAGGGCCCCGGCCCTTGGCTTCGGGTTGGCGGCTGCTGTGACACCCCGCGTGGGGCTCTTGGAGGGATTTCTCGGGCTGTTTGGGGCCTGTTGCCATGGCTCCCAGCTGCAGAGCCTGGCAGGGTGGGAGGCTGGGCAGGAAGGAGGTGGGGCACGTGCCTGCCTGCAGGGAGGAGGCTCTGGGCTTCAGCTTTTGGTGGTGGGGCCCTCTGAGGCCCCGGACTCATTCTGTCCTCCGCGGGGTGCCCAGAGGGCCAATTGCTCCTTCTCCTTGGGGGTCAGAAACGTTTAGAGATGGGGAAGGCCTCCTAAGATGTCAGCCCCATCCCCTCCCCCATGTACCTGTCTCCCCTCTGTGACACGGGCAGCCAGCCTTGGCTTGGGTCCATCCCACCACGGGGCAGTCACCACCTGGCTGCACAGCCTTCCCTGGCGAGCCGGCAGCCTCCTTCTACAGTTGAGCCAAAATCTGCTTCCTTGTCCCTCTGCTTTTTTTAATTTTTTATTTTAACGTCTTTATCGGAGTATAATTGCTTTACAAAGGTATGTTAGTTTCAGCTTCACAACAAAATGTATCAGTTATACATATACATATGTTCCCATATCTCTTCCCGCTTGCGTCTCCCTCCCTCCCACACTCCATATCCCACCTCTGCAGGCGGTCACAAAGCACCAGGCTGATCTCCTTATGCTATGCCGCTGCTTCCCACTAGCTATCTACCTTACGTTTGGTAGCGTATATATGTCCATGCCTCTCTCTGGCTTTGTCACAGCTCACCCTTCCCCCTCCCCATATCCTCAAGTCCATTCTCTAGTAAGTCTGTGTCTTTATTCCTGTTTCACCCCTAGGTTCTTCATGACATTTTTTTCTTAAATTCCATATATATGTGTTAGCATACGGTATTTGTCTGTCTCTTTCTGACTTACTTCACTCTGTATGACAGACTCTAGGTCTATCCACCTCATTACAGATAGCTCAATTTCGTTTCTTTTTATGGCTGAGTAACATTCCACTGTATATATGTGCCACATCTTCTTTATCCATTCATCCGATGACGGACACTTAGGGTGTTTCCATCTCCGGGCTATTGTAAATAGAGCTGCAATGAACATTTTGGTACATGATTCTTTTTGAATTATGGTTTTCTCAGGGTATATGCCCAGTAGTGGGATTGCTGGGTCATATGGTAGTTCTATTTGTAGTTTTTTAAGGAACCTCCATACTGTTCTCCATAGTGGCTGTGCCAATTCACATTCCCACCAGCAGTGCAAGAGTGTTCCCTTTTCTCCACACCCTCTCCAGCATTTATTGTTTCTAGATTTTTTGATGATGGCCATTCTGACTGGTGTGAGATGATATCTCATTGTAGTTTTGATTTACATTTCTCTAATGATTAATGATGTTGAGCATTCTTTCATGTGCTTGTTGGCAATCTGTATATCTTCTTTGGAGAAATGTCTATTTAGGTCTTCCGCCCATTTTTGGATTGGGTTGTTTGTTTTTTTGTTATTAAGCTGCATGAGCTGCTTATAAATTTTGGAGATGAACCCTTTGTCAGTTGCTTCATTTGCAAATATTTTCTCCCATCCTGAGGGTTGTCTTTTGGTCTTGTTTATGGTTTCCTTTGCTGTGCCAAAGCTTTGAAGTTTCATTAGGTCCCATCTCTTCATTTTTGTTTTTATTTCCATTTCTCTAGGAGGCGGGTCAAAAAGGACCTTGCTGTGATTTATGTCATAGAGTGTCCTGCCTATGTAGGAAGGGTTCCTCCTGCTTGGAAAGTGTGGATTTCAGGTGACACAGTGACCAGAAGGAGCTGTCAGTCCCTTGGAGAGGGGAAAACAGGCATGCCGGCTGCCCTTGCTTCTGGGCCTTGGGTGACCCAGGCGTGTCCTGTCCCCACTGCACAGTGGTCTCGGGATGCCTGTGGCCAGTCACAGCTCCTCAGGAAGCCCCTTTGGGGCTGTTGACCCTCAGGCCTCCCAGGGGCCATGACACCCCTCCTCCAGGCTCCTGGGGGTCGGGGGTCTGAGGAAGGATTTCAGCCCAGACTTGGGGCATTGGCTGGGCTGGGTGGGGGAGGAGAGGCAGGTGTGTCCAGAACGGTTCCTCCTCCGGAAATCCCAGAAGCTTCACCCCTAGCAGACCTGGCTGGGCCCGCACCCTCACAGATCGCTGGACAAGGATGGTCTTTGCTGACAGACCAGACCTTAGACTGTGGTTCTGGTGTGGCTTGTTTGCTGTGAGTCTTTGGGTGAGTTCCTTTTCTTTTCTTTCTTTCTTTTTCTTTTTTTCAATACATACGTATTTTTTCCATCTCTATTGAGGTATAGTTGACAAAATTGTAATATATTTAGAGTATACAGTGTGATGATTCGATATTCCACATCGTGGAAGGATTAACTGAGTTAACTAACACATCTATCCCCTCACATATTTACTCCCCTTCCTTTTCTTGGTGAAAACAGTGAAGTTCTACTCTCAGCAAATTTCAGTTATATAATGCAGTATTGTCAACTATAGTCACTGTATTATTCATTAGATCCTCAGACCATATTCTTCTGGTAACTGAAAGTTTGTCTGTTTACCAAGCTCTCGCCATTTCCTCCTGCCCCCAGCCCCACCCCCAGCCCCTGGAAACCACCATTCTGTTCTCTGTTTCTTTGAGTTTGTTTTTTTCTTTTAAGATTCTACTTAGGAGTGATACCATGCAGTATTTGTCCTTCTCTCTGTGGCTTTTTTCACTTAGCATAATGTTTGGGTGAGTTTCTTAACCTCTTTAAATGTCCTCACTTGAAAACATAGGGCAGTCACACCCCCTAATGCAGCCTTTGAAATGAATGCCAAGTGGCCATTGTTGCACATCTCATAGCCCCTCCTGGCCTCTGCCTCCTACCCCTGCCTCTTCCTCTATCCCCTTTTTCCTTGAGTGGGGAGTGAGGGGCTCAGGAATTACAGGTGTTGCCAGTCATTTGTTTGGGTTGTATCCAGGCCTTTGGAGCCTTCCCTGAAATTTGAGGGTCTCAGAGGCACCAGATGAAGCCACTGCCTGTTTCTAGAGTTTGCTGCTCAGTGCATCTGAAGTGGGCAGGGGCCAGGGCCTGATACCCCGGGCCTGTAAAAGGGGGCTCTGCAGGTCCTCTCTGGCCCTGGTGTGCCTAGGTGCTGGGCTCAGGCTCCAGACGCCTCAGTTTGGGGAGTGTCTCTTGCATCCACTTGGCAGCTTGGAGCCGTGGCCTTCGCTGGAGCCAGGTGGCCTTGGAGCAGAGGGTGGGGAGGCCTAGGTGGTCTGGGCATTTCTCATAGACCTTGAGGTGGACCCAAGGGTCAGGAATATCACCCCTTCCCCCAATTTACAACCGAGCCTTCCAGGCCTGGGGCCTTGGGTCTTCGCCACCCAGGCCCTGGGTGCCTCTTCCCATCAGGGACCCATGTCAGTGTTTGGTTAGATCCATTGCCCCTTTGGAGTCCTGCAGGCACTGCGCGGGCTGAGCCCCAGCCTCCTCCTTGGTGACTGTCGAGACCCCCAACGAACCTCTGGACAAATCTTAATCTGCCACCAGCCCACACATGGGCACTTTGAGAGAGTGTCTGAGATTCCGGAGTGGCAGAGCTGCGAGAGCCTTGTTGTTGGGATAGACAGAATAATGTCCCCCTCTGCCCAGTTGTCCTCAGAACCTGTGAATATGGTCCCTTACGTAGCAAAGGGACTTTGCAGATGTGATTAAGGTCAAGGGTCTTGAGATGGGAGACTGTCCTGGATTATCTGGAAGGGCCCAGTGTCATCACAGGGGTCCTTATAAGAGGAAGGTCGGAGGGAGATGTGACAGTGGAAGCAGAGTTTAGAATGATGTGGCCACAAGCCAAGGAATGCAGGCAGCTTCTAGAACTGGAAACGGCAAAGGCATGATTTCTCCCCAGAGCCTCCAGAAGGAGCACGGCCCTGCTAATGCATTTTAGACTCCTGACCTCCAGAGCTGCAAGAGAATACATTTGTGTTATTTTCAGCCCCACTTTGTAGTAATTTGTTACAACAGCAATAGGAAATGAATATACTGTTCCGATGCACCACCTTTTTCAGAACCTGTCAGGAGGGACTAGGTCAAGGTCAGAGCCAGGCTCTGACTCCCTGCCCTTAGTCACAGACCAATGGGTAAGGTTGTTACTTGACTCCCTGGGCCTGTCTTCCCACCCCCAATCCTGCAAGTAGTTGGGGGTTGGGGAAGTATTTGAATAACGTGCTTGTGGTTTAAGTTTTCAGAGATTGGGGATGGGGCTAACCTCACCTTTGCTTTGATGTGACAGCAGCCTTGGTGCTTATGGCAGAGGGGCCCAGGGAACCCCAGTGCCCAGAGGCCCTGGCATTGCCCCAGCTGTAGCTGGTGCTTGGCAGCCTTCTCCCGGCACGCCTTGGCAGCCCCCCTCCTGGCCACCCCTGGGGCTCAGCTCAAGCAGCAGTCTTCAGAAACCTTCCCGTGCTCACCGCCATCCCCCAGGGGCTTGCTGTGTTCAAGGGCCCCGCGGCCTGCAAATGTTTGTCGAGAGTCAGACAGGGAGCTCTGTGCTCCTGTGTTTGGAATTCCAGCACAGCTCAGGGTAGAGATTCCCACCCCCGCCCCAACCATGGTGGCTCAAAGAACCCTTCTCTTGGTCTTGGATTCCAGCCCTCGGGCAGGAGGGAGCTTTCAATTGTAAGGGAGTGCTAGCAGCAGGATCTGGGTGGATGGAGATATTTAATCTGCTCTGGAATGCAGCCTGTAAAAGAGTGTCAGCGTCCCAGAAGCAGTCCTGGACACACACTTGTGCAGTTATTTTGAGAGCGTGTGGCACCTTGAGGATAGGTGCTAAAAACAATTCAGAACTTCTTGGGCAGGCTTCTCCCTCCCCCAGTGGGTCCAAAGGGCAGAAATATCAGTACAGGGATTCCTGTCTCCCTTCCTGCTGGAGCTTACCTAGTTCATTGGGCTGATGTTAAAGAGACTTCCCATTCCTGGGAATAAGAAACTGCTCTGAAGAGAACCGACTGAGTCATTAGCCCTGAGGCAGGTCGACTGACTGCTGGGGCTGGGGGTGGGGGAAAGCACTGGAACCAACCCCTCCTGATGCCCCTGTGGGTCTCCCGCTCCTAGGGCCCATCCTTAATTATGAGAAGGAAAAATTTTAGCACCTGCAAGGGGGTGGTGAAAGACCTAAAAAGAATTTCAGGTAGAGAATTTTTATATTGAAAAGTGGAGGCGTTAAGGGAATTTCAACATTTATTTTCAGATGAAAAGTCAGGGCGATTTGTAATCTGAAACGTGACACTTTGGATGCAGCAGAACACATTCTTGGGTAATCTCCACCCATGCCTCAGTTTCCCCACCCTGAAAGTTGAGGGGGTGGGGTTTTAAAGTGCCTCAGCCCCTGTGCTGCCATGTGCCTCCATAGCAAAGGCCTTTTGGCCCTGGTGGTTCTGTTATCTTCCTGGAGATGCCAGGAAGGTGAGTCACTAGCTCTGCCTCTTGCCCACATCCTGGGTTCATGAGGAAAAGCCATCCCATGGGCTTGTTCTAGGTCGGAAGGGACACGCTGACTCATGCCCCTGCCGGGACCCTCTGGCCCACCTCCTGCAGGTGGGGCACCTAGTATGGGGGAAGGTCTTCAGTTACCGGAGGTGGTGACTGTCCAATCGGGAAGGGTTTTACATTCCCCGTGACCTCCCACCCGCCCCCC
>NW_006781401.1:1205333-1208472 GCF_000442215.2 Lipotes vexillifer | reverse complement strand
AGTCCCTAAAGTTGTTTTTTTTTTTTTTTTTGATGTGGACCATTTTTAAAGTCTTTTATTGAATTTGTTACAGTATTGCTTCTGGGTTTTTTTATGTTTTGGTTTTCTGACCGTGAGGCATGTGGGATCTTAGCTCCCCCGACCAGGGATCGAACCCCTACCCCCTGCATTGGAAGGCGAACTCTTAACTACTGGGCCACTAGGGAAGTCCCAAGAAATCGATTCTTGATGAACCCAAGGGCCCCCTTTTTGGCAGACTTCACTCTTCTTTGGTCGCTGCTCTGCTCTCTCAGAGCACCTGGAATTCTCCCAGCTGTCACGGGACTTTTCTTTCCTTGTTGCTCAGAGGGTACCGCTGTCTCGGCCTAATCCCCTCTACCCTGCTGACTCACCATTGCATGTGCTTCACTTGCCCGCAGCCCTCGCTTCTAATACTTGCCCTGGAAGGTCTGGAAGGGTCAGACCCATTTAACAGATGTGAAAGCTGAGACCTGGGGCTGCTCAGCAACACGTCCTGTTTTTGCTGCTGGTTTTTGCGGGCCCCGCTCTGCTGTGAGGCAGGCCTGCTGGTGTCCCAAGCTGTACCTTGTTACCCTTCCTGGTGCGACACCCAGCAGCTGAGTCTCAGGCCTTATGGTGGCCTCTGAGTGGTTTGGGCCGGTGCCTCTGGATGGTCCTGCTTCCCGGGCTTCTGGGACCTTGCTCTTTTCTAGTCCTCTTGCTTTTGGTCCTCTTCACTGGACTCCTGTCCTGTATTGTCCCCCCTCTCTCTACACCGTGTCATTTGGGGTGATTTTTGTCTTCAGGAAGTGGGTGCTGCTCTTACTTACTAAGCTCTGCTACATTAAGCAAGACAGTGGCCAGTGACAGAAACTCAAAATCCACAACTGAAAGTCTAGAGAGGGCAGGATCTAGGCCGGCTGGATTGGGGCCTTGACCTCTGGCAAGGGAGTGCTGGCCTTTTCTCCTGGTGTAGCCTCCTTCTTGAGAGTCTGGCCACGGTGTTCTCTGACGTTTCCGGGACGTGCCCTTCGTGCTGCTGACACTGCCACAGGACCCGTCCTGGAAAGGCCCCGGGCTGGTCTGGCTTGGGTCCCGTGCTCATCCTGCAGCAAAGTGAGGTGCCAGGCCATGTGCCTACCCCTGGAGGGGCTGCAGCGCCTCAGTTTTCTGTTTGCCCATCAGAATCACATGGATAGAGGAGGGGCAGTTCTGAGAGGGCAGAACAGAAGTAACAGGACCCTAGCCCCAGCGTGGGCCCAGCAGTCCTGTGCGGTGGGGTCCAGGATTCTCCTCGCTTGACAGGTGAAGAAAGTGAGGCACGAGGTCCAGTTGTGTCTGGTTCCGCCTTCTCCTTGTGGGGACGCCTCCCACCTCTTCCATGTCTGCCTGCCTCCCAGACAGGCCTGAACTGTTTGCTCAGCTCAGTGGGGGCTTCTGACCACCTCCTGGCACCACCGCGGTCAAAAAGTGAAGTTACCGTCTTCCTGCTACGCTCCATCCCTGGTGCTGGCATGTGTTCTCAGCCTGCTGCACCCAGACTGTGAGCATCACAGCTAGCTCTGGTTCTTTTGTGACTTTTACTCCTGTCCCCAAGACCTGGAGGGGCTGCCCCTGAACGAACAGGCCCCCGCCCCTTTCCGGGCATATCTGGTCCTACTGCTCCTCAAGCGGCAAGAGTTGCTCCTTGGGGGCGAGCAGTTGTTCCACACCTGGCAGCTCCAGAGGACACCTGGGAGCTGGACAAGCCCCGAGTTCCTCTAAGACCCTGCCCTTCACCTCCTGAATCAGAGTCTTTGGGACCGGACCTTGAATTTAGTATTTTTGACAAGTTCCAGGGGTGATTCTTAGTCACCTCTCTTGGCATTTGGAGCCCACTGGCCCGTGGGGTGACATTCTGGGCCCCTGGGCTGTGCCCAGCCTGCATCTTCTATCCACTTCTCATCATCCCTGCCTGCCCTCTCAGTGGGGCTTATGCTTCCACACGCCCAGATGACTTTTGGGAAGGGGGGACACTCCTCGTGTTATTCCTCTTTACCTCTTCTCCCCAGTGTCTGTCTGCAGTTGCCCTTCAGTTTTTGTTTGAATGGCAAATGCCGCCTCCTCCTTGAAGCCTTCTCTGATTGCTCTGTCTTCTCCCCTGAAAAGATACTCTGTTTTGTAAGTAAGTATTTTAAATTCCCCAAGGGTATGCTCTCCTTGGTCGTCTGGAGAGGGAGGTCCCTTTTGCAAAATGGATCCTCCCTTATGGGATATCCAGCAGATGCATATCGTCTGCCGTTCCTTCCAGAACTGCAGAGAAAGCTGAGTGACGGTGAGGACCCTGACAGCATCAACTACTGTGGTTTTCAGATGGGGTTCCTCGGGGCCCGGGGTCCTGGGAGGTGTTGGGTGTGGAGGGGCGGGCAGCCGGGCACGTCCTGCAGTGTGACCTGGTCACCTCCTGCTGAGTCTTGCTGTCTTACGTGGTGGCCTCCTTGTGGGTTTCCACTCTGTGCCCCGGTGCTCGGAAGGTGCTGGGAAATGCTTGTTGGGAGGGTTGGCGGGTGTCAGCCCTGCTGTGCCGTGTGAGGTGCCACGCCTGCTCACCATGGCCTGGGGTTCCCCTGGGGCTTTGTGTCGTCTCCTCCCTTAGGCTGTGAGGCTATCAAACCATGGCTGTTTCATCTGTATTGTCTCCCAAGGGCCAAGCCAGGCACAGGAACCGAGCTGCGGCTCCTGTATCTATGTTCAGGGGCGTCTGGATGCCAGGTGGGCGCACAGCAAACTTGCCCCAGACCCTGCTCCAAGGAGGGAGTGAGGGCGAGAGAGCCCCAGGCCTTGACCTCGCCTGATCACAGCCTCCTCTGAGTGTCTGTGGGGTATCAGCCTCTGTTCTCAGGAAAGCGCGCACGGCCCGGGCTGTTGGAGTGCTGTCTGCGGTCCACACGCGCTCCGCCCCCAGGGGACAGCCGGTCGGCGCTCCGGAACCATGGGCTGGGAAGCGGTGCCCCAAGTTGATCTGGCGTGTGCGGGCCAGGAGAGGACATCGTGAGTCCAGGAAGGCTTCCCGGGAGGGTGTCTGTTGGAGCCGAATCCTGAAGGCTGGGATGGAGGGTGGAAACCGAGGCTTGGAGATGCCACGCAGCCCTGTGTGTCC
>NW_006781401.1:1203845-1205280 GCF_000442215.2 Lipotes vexillifer | reverse complement strand
TGAACCGCTTGCCGTAAGGGCTGTTGGTGGGGGAGTCGGCAGGGAGCCTTTGTGTGCTCCTCTGGAGACACGGACCCCAGCCCAGGCTCCACGGGGTGGGGTGAGTGAGGGCATGCGTGTGGGAGCATGGCGGCCCTGGGATTGTGTGGGGAGACACGGGGAAGGCAAGGTCCAGGCCTGGAAGGATATTGGTGAGGACTGTGGTGGTTGAACCAGGCTCAGAGGGCGGGCAGGGTGTCAGTGGGGCAGAGATGGCCAGCAGTGGACAAGCAGCCGGGCAGGACTGAAGGGCCTGGGGCCTCTTGCACGTGGGAATGTGGATGGGCTGCGGTGGGATGGGCTGAGGCCGGCCTGAGGGACTGGGCCAAGGTGTCCGACCTGACCCGGGAGGGAGTGGGGTTCGGGTGTTGGGTTAAGGCCATCGGTGGTGGGAGGGTCTTGGGGTGCTCCAGGCTGGAGCTGTGCCCCCGAAACCTTGGCCCCGGGATTGGTGTGCGGGACGGCTGGCCGTGAGCGGCCTCCAGCCAGCTTCCTTTGGGCACCCAGCCCTCTCTTTCAGCCGCAAGGTGGCTTTGAGGGCTGGCTAGGAGTTCTTAAACCTCCCCCTTGAAAACAAGGCCATTCTGGGGACCATGGCCTGAGAGGTGCAGCTGCAGTCTCCTCGCTGCTCTGCCTCCAGCTGGCCCTAGTGAAGTTTCTAGAAGGATGCTTCCTGCCTGCTGGAGTAACCTGTGTTTTCTTTGTTTTTCTCCACAGGAAGCGAGGGATAGAAGTCGTGCAGGTGAGTACAGACCACACCCTCGCCGTTGTTCAGCTGGGGGGGCCTTCAGCGCTCACTGTTCCCCCCTCCCTGAAGAGTCTGGGCGCTTGGCCTCTCCTTACATGCTCTCGTTTTTAACCTCTCTCCCTGTGCAATCGTGATTGCCACCCTGGTGGGACCGAGCTAGAGCTGGGGTTGAGGAACTGCTCTGCTTTGCTGGTGCGGGAGTTGTGGTGCCCTTGGTGGGGGTGGGGATGGGCCGGGTGAGGGGCGTAGCCACCCAGCCACTTGTCCTGCTTCCAGACGGTTGCCTGTCTTCAGGCTCCGCTGTGGGAGCTCCAGTCCCCAGGGGCTCTGCTTCGGCTGTTAGAGCTCTGGGGACAAGCCTTCTCCTACCCTGGACTGTTCTTGTATTATGGCTGACGTGGTATTGTCTTCTCCACCGATGCACCTCCCCCTGCCCCAGGGTTCGTCCCCCTCCCCTTGTCACCCCTTTTCTGCTCTCAGTGGCCATATCTGATCTTCCCGATGTACCCCTGGCCCCTGGAGTGTGGACTGAGTCAGTGGGGGCTCCTGCCCCCTGTGTTGCCTCACCCTGGGTTGGACTTGGGTCAGGAGCTCACTGGGGAAGGGAGGATGGTTGGAGAGGCTCTCCCAGGGGTGGGGGTGGGGGGT
>NW_006781401.1:1191752-1203822 GCF_000442215.2 Lipotes vexillifer | reverse complement strand
GGCGTGGTGGGGCTTGCCCTGTGGGCCCAAAATAGACAAGCTCGGGACCGCAGCAGTAATGCCGGGAGGTTGGATCTGCCTGAGAGTGGGGAGGGACGGGGCGGGGTGTGTGTGTGTGTGTCAGTGGGAAGGGGGCCACTGCTCTCTGTGTCGACATGACGATTCCCTCAGCTCTTGGTCAGGGGCAGGCTGTGACATTTGCCCCAGAGGTTTTGCCTGCTCCCCAGCAGGTAGCAGTGGGTCTTGGTGAGACCCGAGGGTGGCCTGGTTGTGCTTGCTGTCACCCTCTCTGTCCCTGTCCAGGGTGAGTCTGCCTGTCTGTGCAGCTCGGCTGGCAGCCCTTCTTCCAGCTGTAGCTGCAGAGAGGGTAACCCAGGCCGGGCTACCTCAGGGCCGATGGGGAGCCTGGCCCTCTGATACAGTATCTGCGGTAGGTTTTCATAAAGCCTGCTGAGAAGCTCTCGGAGCCCTCCGTGTTAACTCCGGCCCCAGTCCCCCTCCCCACACCTAGCAGGTTCTGTGGGTGTTGGTCTCAAGCTTCTCTGCTCCTGGGTCCACGGTGGGCCTGGTTGGTGGGGTGAGGCTGGGGGCCTCTGTCTGGCTGCCAGAGTGGCCGGCTGCTGAGTTCTTCCTCCTGGCCTCGCTCTGCATAGCTTGTGGGTTGAACTTGTCACCCCAAGGCTGAGGTTTGTTTTGGGAGAGGAGGTAGTTTCTAGAAGCAGCTGTGTAGTTTTCATCCTGCCTCATCTTGGCTCTGCAGTTTCATGATCTGCACTGAGCTTTTCTGTGGACCTCAGTTTCTCCATCCATCAAAAGGGGGAGGTCTGAAGCCTCTTAAAAAGTATGCTTTCAGCGTCATTTCTGATTGATTAGTAGTGGGTGCCTGGAGGATTCTAAAATCCGTGAATGGCTGAGGACAGGGGGATTGATTGGTAATGCCTGCTAGGGGTCCAACAGTGGGCAGAGGAGGTGCAGTTGTATTTGTGTCATTCTGGAGCTTAGGTGTTTCCTGCTCCAGGATGCTTTGGCTTAGTTTTGTCTCTCAGTCCTTTTTGACGGTTACCTTGGAAGCCCCCAGATCCTTTGTAGATGCTCCTATTACCCACCACCAAGGCCTAGACCCATAGTTGGAGCGATCGTTGGAGGTTACCGTGTGAAGGGCCAAGTGCTTCCCTGAGGTTAGCTACAGCCTCCCATCAGGGTCCATGAGGAAATTTCTGTTGGGAGCTGTTTTTAGAGGAAATGAATTCGTGTGCTCACACCAACCACTGCTTAAAAGGTGAAGAAATATGCTCTACCCCCAATACCTGATTTCTCTTCACACCGGACTATAGCACAGTGGGATGCCGCCCCTCCCACGGGAGGGGAGAGGAGGGGGGATGGGGGAGGGTGCCTTGGAGCTTCAGGATGTGAGGGACAGCCGAGGGGTCAGTGTGTTCTCTTTACATGGCTTCCTGGGAAGATGAAAACCTTTAATCCACTTTGTGGGTGGAATGAGAAACCGAAGCCGTTGTTTTAGAATGTACCAGGCAGAAGAAGAGTTATGAAGTCTTTTCTGACGGGTCTGCTGTTCATTTTGGTGATGACTTGAGGGAGGGAGGAAGTGGTGGCTGGGGACCAGCGTGAAGGCAGGCTGGAAGCTTTCCATGCCGACATCTAAAAATAAAACCCACCACAACACCTCTCTCTTCACCTCCTCCTAGCATCCCCGAGTGTTTGGAGAACTTGAAATTTCAAGACGTAGAGAAAAGGATCTTTGCAAAAATTGGAAACCAAGCCGCTTGGCTGTTTTTTTCCAAAATCAGCCGAGCCTCTGTGCACCAGACCCCAGGCTGGTGGGCCACTGGCTGCTGGAGATGGGCGTTTGCCAGTCACTGGGTGGCAGTGACTGGAGAGGGTGAGAGTAAGCATGCCGCCAGCCTCCACCCAGTATTTCCTGTGTCAGGTGCTCTGAAGGACATTGTCCCATTTTGTGCAGCCACCTGGTAATGTGAGTGGTGTTTTCACGTCCATCTTAGAGATTAGGAAACAGGTTCAGAATGTTGTGACTTCCCTCAGCGAACTCAGCTGGTAAGCGGTCGAGTTGGATTTGAGTGCAGTTGGTTTGTCTGTAAAGCCCATGGTTTTTCTGATAACTGGGTCTCCCCTGCATGTTAATAGATGGCTCGGTTTACTACATGCTTCCATACCTGTTATTACGTGGGCTTTGGCTACTATTTAAAAAAAGCATGCTGGCACCTAGGGTCAGGAACCAAGACTGTAAAATGATGGTAAGACCTGCATTGTTTGTCTTGGTCACGAGAGCTGTTCTTCCAGCTATTGAATGGCAGTAGTAACACTATAGGTGCTAACATCTATTGGGCACTACTGTATACCAGGCAATGATGCCATTTAATGGAAGGAAGCATTTGTGTGTAACCTCTCCAAGGAGCGGGAGGGAGCACATTTAAGAAAGTAACTCTTGCAGATCTTCAGCCTCCTCATGTGTTAGTTCCCACAGCTGATCTGCTTGGGAAGGAGCTTGTAAACTCTCCCGTCGGCCCTCCATCCATCTCTACAGAGGCAGTGCACGTAGTGGGGGTGGGAGCCAGATGCCCTGGGTTCATGTTTCTGACCGTCTGACCTCGGGCCAGTTTCCTAACCCCCAGGTGCCTCAGGCTCCCTGTCTGTAAAATGGGGATAATAGTGGTGCCTGTCCCCTGGGATTGCTGTGAGGACAAATTGCATTAATTTGGGTAAAGCAGTTGGCACCGTGCCTGGCATACTGGAAGCTGGTTGTCTACAGGAGAAGCACACACTCTCATTACCCACAGGCAGATCTGAACGTGGTGTGTGACCCCGGGGCATACATCCTTCTTGGGCACCATGTGACTGGTTGTTAGGATCCTGGGCAGGTGATGTAGTTCCAGTTCTTTGCTTGCAACAGAATTGAAAGAGGGCCTGATTGAGTTGTCAGATGATAGAACATTAAAAATGAGTTTTGATAATAAATTACTGTAATTCTTGCCATATAATTCTAAAGGAATTCAGAGAATTTGCTATGGTAAATCTCTTTCCTTTCCATTTAAAAAATTTATTTGAATAGGTGGTTTCAGCACTATAGAAATTGAAAAATGGAGGTAGAATTGATAATAAACACTGCTTTATTCTAGCAGTCGGTAATAGTCATCTCTGGATATGTGAAATAATTTTAAAAAATTACCATTCATCTCTTCTGAGATGTATTTCTAATAAGGTTTAAGATTATTACTTATACAAATTTATAATATATTTCTGTTATATTGATCAATTATGTACTAATAGTAATTGTAATAATAATTCAATCCAGAAGCAAAATTTTGACACTTGGAGCTTTATGGTCACATGAAATTAAAAGATTAAGACATTTATATTCTTTTTTCTTTGGGCCTCATACTACGATAGACTAATCAATGAAGGGCCTTCAAACATGAAATACACTGATAGTGGAAACGTCTCTGAGGGATGTGGGTTGGAAATTGGAGTTTGAGGAGGCAGAGGGAGCCTTACTATCTTTCCACGTGTTTAAGAAGCGTCCGATTCTGTAATTTTAAGATGGATGATGGTAGATCTCAAATCGCTGTGGTATTTAGATTCCACTATATCCATGTAAAAGAGAAACAGTAACAGTTTTATTCTGAAATGTTAATATTTACAATATGTTGGAAATTACATCCTCTACAAGTATTTAAACTTACGATGAGAAATGTTAGATGTCAACTTGAAAATGTGCAAATTGATATATAGTTTTAAACATTTATTTTGGGAGGTTTGGTTTGAAGGCCACTGCTTTAGAGTGTTACCCCGTTTGCTTCCCAGAACCAGGCTCTGAGGCAGACACCGCCTCGGAGCGGGGGACAGCAGGCCGGCTCTCAGGCCATCAGAGGCCCCGCTGGGACTGGGCCACTCGGCCTCTGGGGCCTGTGTGTCTGCTGAGACTCAGAAAGGCTTTGGCGGTGGGCTTGTCTGCGGGCCAGCTGACCTCTCCTAACGTGGGTCTGTTGGGCCAAGTGATGCTTGACAATAATAAACACCTGCCGTTACCTGCTCAGGTAGCGTGAGAAGCCCCAGGTGAGCCCGAGTCCAGCAGGGCTGGGAGGAATGGAAGTCCTGCTCTGTGATCAGCGCTGGGACTCGACTAGAGCACAGGGGGAGAGTGGGACGAGATGCCCTCCACCCCTTGTGTCCTCAGGGGCTACCTGTCATGACAGTGACGGTCGCAGGTACCTGTTTGCCTCAGTTGTCTCTTCTGTACTATTGTGATGAGGGTGCTGGACGCACAGGGCCCCTTGACTCCTGCATTTCAGGCGTTAACAATTGGCCTGGCTGAGCCAATGAGGTGAGGGCCCCACATAACTGGCAGGTATCGATTGGGAAGACTGGGCCCCCCCCTTGCAGCAGGATTCAGCAAACCTTTACTGGGTGCCTGCTGTACCAGGCTGCAGGTGCTGGGGACTCACATGGGCCCAGACCACATCCCTGCAGCTCTCTGAAGTCTGCAGTTGGCAGCCAGGGGCCAAAGTGGTGGGGGTCATGGGCACAGGCACGGAGGAGGGTCCTTACCCCGCCTGGTAAGTCAGGAAGGCTTCCTTCCTGGAGGAGGGCAGGGTGAGCCTGGCTAGTGGCGATGAGCCTTGGCCACCTGACAGAGCCCGGCTGAGAGGTAGGTTCAAGCCCGCAGCCCTGGTCAGGGCTGGACCTGCTCCCGAGGCCCTGCTGCTCCCGAAACAACTAGGTGCTAAAGTGACCAAGTGTTGAGCACGGCACAGCCATCACGGCCCTTCCACCCAGTGACCCTTTGTTGGTAGAAAACATTCCTTGGCCACTTGGGTCATCTGTGGCCTGGGGCTCTGCTGAGGGCTGGGCAGGAGGCTTGCAACAGCCTTGCAGGACGCCTTCCCCTGGGAGCATTTTCCACTCTGACCTGATCTGTGGGGAAGGCTTGGGAGGGAAGCCTGTGGGTTCTCCGTCCCTGGACCCCATCGCCCCTTTCTAGGGCAACCCTGAATTTAGTGGAAGGAGATCCAGAGAGAACAACGTGCCTACTGCCCTGCCCACCTCCAGCCTTGGCATCCTCAGGAACGTGTACATCGCATCCCACCCCCTGCCCGCCAGGTTCCCAGGGCTGTCTTTCACCAGTTCTCTTCAAAGAGGGAGATGACTGTTAGCCCGAGAGGGGTGGGAGTCTTAGTTTAAAATGCAAATAAGCAAGCTGTAAGTGTGAGGAGTACAGCTGCTGGGTCGAGATTCATTGTCCTCCTTACAAATTCCTTGAGAATTCAGACATTACGAAACCCCAGTCTCTGGAGCAGCCACTGTTTCTCAAGCCGGTGAGGAAGTAAATACATTTCCCCAGCTTGCAAAAGAGTAAAGGGTGGGCTGCAGGCTTTTCTTGGGGGTTACTGCAGAGTTGTTGCCTGCTTGAGATGTTGGAGTTCTTTGTGTGTTCGTCTCCCCCTTTCTGCACAAAGCATTCAGGGCAGGAGGTTGGGTGGCAGAGGATAAAGCAGAAGAGGAAAGACTAAGAGAGACAGACAGACAGAAAGACGCTGAGAGCAGGCCACATGCCCAGGGCTGATAGAGGACTGGGTGCTGGGCATCTGGAGTTGGAGGGGTGCAGTGACAGGGGCCCCGAGCACGCGGGCAAGCCTGGAGGGTGGGAGGGCTTGTCTGTGCCTTTGTGGGCCCTGCGAGGACACAGGGGCAGCAGGCATGAAAGCGGGGAGTGTGGGCAGGCGGGGGTGGGGGGGGGGGGAAGGCCTTACGGGGAAGTTGATGCCTCTTGATACAGGATAAACAAGGTGTACGTGTGGGTGGGGAGGTGAGGTATTTGAATGTCATTTCGGGCAGGGAGCACAGCCTGTACGAGGACCCAGGGGCTGGGAAAGGGGGTCTTTTGACTGCCAGTGGAATGGTTTGGAAGTGCCGAGGCCTCGGCCTTGAGGGAGTTGGGAAGCAGCCAGGTCAAGAGGGGGGCGGGGCCAGCCCACAGGAGGGCCGGGTGAGCTGACTGTGGGATGCTGGGGGCATCAAAGGGCTTCTCATCAAAGGGCTTCTCGGTGGGAGAGGTGTGCGCGCCAGTTAGAGGTGATGGGGGAGGGTCCCAGTGGGGGGTGGGGGAAGGCCTTACGGGGAAGTTGATGCCTCTTGATACAGGATAAACAAGGTGTACGTGTGGGTGGGGAGGTGAGGTATTTGAATGTCATTTCGGGCAGGGAGCACAGCCTGTACGAGGACCCAGGGGCTGGGAAAGGGGGTCTTTTGACTGCCAGTGGAATGGTTTGGAAGTGCCGAGGCCTCGGCCTTGAGGGAGTTGGGAAGCAGCCAGGTCAAGAGGGGGGCGGGGCCAGCCCACAGGAGGGCCGGGTGAGCTGACTGTGGGATGCTGGGGGCATCAAAGGGCTTCTCATCAAAGGGCTTCTCGGTGGGAGAGGTGTGCGCGCCAGTTAGAGGTGATGGGGGAGGGTCCCACTGGGAGGGCACACGGTGGGGGATTAGACAAGCTGGACTGGAGGGTGAAGAACTGGGTCTTCTGGTTGGAGGCTGGGGCTGGAGCCTAACGGGGACCCTGGGTCTGGCTGGAATGGATGCAGTAGTGGATGGCAGGGGACACAGAGGGTGAGGTGTGGTGCCTGGGTTATGGGGGTGACAGAGAGTGCGGAGTCAGTCCTCAGACTGGGGGGCTTAGGAGCAGCAGCGGGGAGCGAACGCTGGGTCAGACAGGTGTGTTGAAGGGGGGCGGCTAAGTTCAGTAGCGGCTTCCTTACTGAGAGCCGGAAGGAGAGTCACATGGCTGAGTGAGTGGTACGCCTTCCTCCAAGGATTATAGGTGCTGGATTCTCCATTCACCTTTAAAAAATGTATGTTATTTAGTTAATATTTTCACGATTCAAAATTGTTTTAAGAAGTACGTTGTTCAAGGTGTCAAATGATTAATCCCCAGCTGGGTTCCCTCTGCCACCCAGTCCGTCTCCAGGGTGGCCCAGCTGGCTGACCTTGGTGCCTCCTGAATTTTATTTCCAGGTAGTTGGGGCCCAGGTACGGTTGGACACCTCTGAACATTCTTCCTTCCATCTGCTCCCTCTGCTGGGTGCTCTGGAGCCCAGTGTAAGGGGCTTGGGAAATATTGGTTGCCTTGGTGTTTCTTGGGCCCCTGACATCCTTGCAGCTGGAGGAGCCCAGGGCAGCCAGCTGGCCACTTCCTTATGGGCAGGGGCTTTCTGAAGGCCACCTGAGTATGACTCTGATGCTGACCTCTGGCAGCAGACCCCAGCACCTCCAGGGAGGGTGGCCATGGGACTGGGAAGTTGGCTCTGCACAGAATGTTTCCACGTGGCCGTTTGGGACCATAATTGGGATATAGATTGTTCTTGGCTGAGTTCAGCCTCCACGTGGGTTCCAGAGGTCTGGGTTTGCGTTTCTGTTAGTTTGTTTTCTGTCTGTGTATGATCTCACTTTCCTCATCATTAAATTGGGATGACACTTAGCACGCAGGACCTAAGACGCCTAATAGAAGTGCAAGGATCGTGGGCTTATTTTCCCGGATCCTTTGTTATGAACGGTGTGGTTTATATGTGTGTAGGGCAGGGGATACAGCTGCAGGTGAAACTGTGCTGCTTAGAAAAATATGTTGCGCAAAGAACGTGATCTTTCTGTCCCCCTGCCAAAGTAACACTTTTCGGTTTCTAACTGTTGTGGATTTTAACTTAATTCCTTTTTAAAAGATGGATTTTATTTTTTAAAATTTGAAACACAGATATTTGTATCATTTTCAAAACTTTGAAAGTTGTTTTTATTCTTATTTACTTAACATATATTTGATGAATGGAGTTAGTCACATTTATCTGTAAGCATGATCCTCAAAGTATTTTTATGATAATGATACATGGGGCTGGAGAACTATTATATGTCGGGGAGCGTACCAGCTGTTCATAGTAGCTGTTCATAAGAGATCATGTTTTGGAGGGCAGCGTGGGAAAATGACGATGTAAGTGCTGTCGACGTCTACTGAATGGTTTCAGTTCTGCCAGTTTTATTTTTATTCTTGAGCTTTTTAGGCTTGCTGTTACAAATAGCAACCATCTCCGGCGTCAGTGCAGTCCTGCGTGGCTTCAGAGGGCTGTGAACCTCAGTTCTGGGGTGTTCCTTCCTGGCCTTTGACTCGCTGAGTCAACTTGAGTAAGTCCTTAAACAGAAAGCACTCCGGCCAGGGAAGCTGGAATCCGGGTGCCTGGGTGGGCTCTGCGGGAGCCAGGCACCCACTCCCAGCCCACTCCCACCCCGGCTGCAACACTGGTCCACACCGAGTCAGGGTTCCATCTCCTTGTCCCTCTGCCGTTGGTGGGCCTTCCGATTTCACTGGCCACCTTGGGGGGGTACAACAAGTAAGCACGTAAAAGCAAAAGGAAGGAGGAGCGTAGTGAAATAAGAAGGGCTTAAAAGGGACTGAAAGAGCCAGCAGCAAAGGTTCCGCTTTGAAAGGAGCCACCTGTTTTGAGGTTGTTCTGGGTGAAGTTGTCTAGAGTGTTACTCAAAGTGTGGTGCGCCAGCTATTGCCTGGGAGCGGGTTAGAGGGCCAGCCCAGAGCTGCCCAATCCACGTCCCCAGGTGAGCCGGCAGCACGTTTCCAGTTGCAGAAGCTCCATTGCAAAGAGTTGGTGCCCATTTGAGTTGGGGAGGGTGCACCTCCTGGGGCTGAGACTCTGTGTGAAATGGTGAATTGACTTGAGGACCCCGGGTGCACAGCTGGCACTGGGAAAGCAGGAGTGGAGACGGGCGTTGCCATCTGCTGTTTTGCGGATCACGAAACGTCCTTAAATCTTTCGGTGGCTAAGAAGCCGGCATCTCCCTCTCCAGCCCCCTCCCCACTCTCATGTTTCTATTTGTGCTGTTAGACCTGTTCAGATGTCACCTTGCCAGTGACAGCTTCCCTGCTCCCCCAGCAGACCCCCTCCCCCCAAACTGGAGCTGCCTGTGGACTCATGCTCCTGGGCCAGAACCCTCCTCTTTTTTTTTTCATGGTATATCTCATTGTATTTATTTATTTATTTGGGTATAGTTTCTTTACAATGTTGTGTTAGTTTCTGCTGTACAACGAAGTGAATCAGCTATATGTATGTATATATCCCCTCCCTCTTGAACCTAGCCCCCCCCAGCCCATCCCATCCATCTAGGTCATCACAGAGCACCGAGCTGAGCTCCCTACGCTATATAGCAGGTTCCCATTAGCTATCTGCTTCACACATGGTAGTGTATATATGTCAATCCCAATCTCCCAATTCATCCCACCCCGCTTCCCCCACCGTGTCCACACGTCCGTTCTCTACGTCTGTGTCTCTATTCCTGCCCTACACATCGGTTCATCTGTACCATTTTTCTAGATTCCACATATATGCATTAATATACGATATTTGTTTTTCTCTTTCTGACTTACTTCACTCTGTATGACAGACTCTAGGTCCATCCACCTCACTACAAATAACTCAATTTCGTTTCTTTTTATGGCTGAGTAATATTCCGTTGTATATATGTACCACATCTTCTTTATCCATTCATCTGCCGATGGACATTTAGGTTGCTTTCATGTCCTGGCTATTGTAAATAGTGCTGCAGTGAACCCTCCTGTCTGAGGAGGGCAGCACCACCTGGCCCTGTGTGTGCTCTGTGTTTGCTGGGTGAGTGAATGAAGGACTGAGCCGAGAGCTTTCTATTATGGAAGACTCACGTGACATAGATTAGGGAGAGCGGTATAGGGCACCCTGTGTGCCCATCGCTCAGCTTGGTGTCTGTGACCACCTGGCCAGTATCACTTCCTGGAGACCTCGTTCCCCACTGGACAGTTTGAGGCCAGTCTCACCATTCTGTCAGTTCATCCATGAATGTGTCACTGCATGTCTCTGTAAGGTAAGGACTAGCCCTTGTTCTTAACCTCTCAGTGGGCCATTCAGAGGTGCGTTGGGGTGCTGCCAGGTGATGGGCCCAGCTTCTGGGTCCGGCCCCTGTGCTGTAGCAGTTCCTGGCCCCTGGGAGGCAAATGAGAGGCAGTGCTGGGGCAGGTCTTTGGGGCCCTGCTGTCTTCCTGCTGACTTCAGGGCCGCTGGTGGCTGTTAGAAACCCGGGATGTGCGTGAATTGCTTGGGTTCATATTGGTCCCTGCCTAGGTGCTGTCTCCCTGCTGACTTCAGGGCCGCTGGTGGCTGTTAGAAACCCGGGATGTGCGTGAATTGCTTGGGTTCATATTGGTCCCTGCCTAGGAGTGGTCGTTATAACGGTGTTGGGGAGATGATCAAAGCAATGTGGACACAGCCTTACTGTGTTCTGGGAACTTCTCTAAGCGCTTATGTACGTTAACTAATTTAATCCCCACAACAATCCAGAGAAGGACTATTATTTAGTGCAATTATTAGCTCTATTTGATGGATAAACTTTTTGTTTGTTTGGTTTTTGTTTTTGGCTGCGCCACGTGGCTCGCGGGATCTTAGTTCCCTGACCAGGGATTGAACCTGGGCCCTCGGCAGTGAGAGCGCTGAGTCCTAACCACTGGACCGCCAGGGAGATCCCAGTGGATAAACTTTTTTATCCCTGCTTTACGGATGAGGAAACTGAGTCAGAGAGAGCTTGCCCCAGCCTCTGAGCCGGCGTGAGGCAGAGCCGAGCCCAGCATGCAGGCTCTGGTCCATCTCATAACCTCTACACCCCACTGCTGCTTGTGCATCATCTCTGAAACCAGCGCTTCCTTGCAGTTCCTTTGCCCGGGTGTCTTGACCTCTCTCCTGGACTGGCCCATCTGCTGCCCAAGTGCTCTTTCCCAGACAAGCTCCATCTTGTCACAGCGTGGCTGCAGGGCCCAGCGTACAGGGTGAAGAGCCTTCCTTGGAGGGATCCACAAAGCCTTTAGCCGTTGGTTCTCACTCTGGGGAGCCCAGCCCGGGCCATGCCCTCACGTGTACCCCAGAGCATCCTCTGCAGAGCCTCAGCCTGCTCCTCCGTGTATCCTGTCCCGGCAGCCCACCGTGGCCTTCCTCCTGTTCCATGTGGTGGACACTCATTCATCTGTGTGGCCAAGCTCAATGCTTGGCCACTAGCTCCTCAAAGCCTTCCTGGGCCCCCCAGGCCCAGAGAGCCTCTCCCTCATCTGGGCCCCTCCACCCTGTGCCCCCAACCCCCTAGGCACAGAAGCTCCCATCGCATGGCATAATCACATATTCTGGCAGCTTCTCCTCTTCTCTGGAAGCTCCTTAAGGCTGTGGACCATGTCTTCTTCTGGGGGCTGTGCCAGCCGGGCATGCCTTCTGGCTTATAGGCGCATTTTACCGCTGAATCTTTGGAAATCAGTGGAAAATAATGAAATATTGTAGAAATATATGCATTAGAAAAGTTCCCTATCATTTTATTCTCCAGAAATAACCACTGCTAAGTTTTCCTTTTTTTTTTTTTTTTGCGGTACGCGGGCCTCTCACTGTTGTGGCCTCTCCCGTTGCGGAGCAGAGGCTCCAGACGCGCAGGCTCAGCGGCCACGGCTCAAGGGCCCAGCCGCTCCGCGGCATGTGGGATCTTCCTGGACCGGGGCGCGAACCCGCGTCGCCTGCAAAGGCAGGCGGACTCTCAACCGCTGCACCACCCGGGAAGCCCATCTCTTTTGGTTTTCTAACACCTATTTAAAAATCTTTTAATACTTTCAAAACTGGTATGTGAAGATCTAATGAGCCTTTGAGTGGGGGAAGTAGAGGAATAACGTAATTGTATATTGTGGAGGCTTCTTAACCTGTGCTTGATGGTGTGTGAAGGCTGAGGCCGGGTGAGGGGTCTTGGAATTTCTTTTTTTTTTTTTTTTCCCCAGCACTAGGGTGATACGTCACATAGCACCACTTTGAAAGGTCAGAAAGTGTACGTAAACTGGAGAATTTCCCTTGTACTCATGAAGTGCTAACTTGTTAGTTTGTCATGTTAGCTATTCCCAGAAAGAGAAAACTGTGTTACTTTCATAGTCTAGGGATATTCCTGCCTTTTAGTGTTCTGCTCTAAACTCTAGTGTTTACACTCTTATCTCTTT
>NW_006781401.1:1189952-1191742 GCF_000442215.2 Lipotes vexillifer | reverse complement strand
TCCCTGAAGGCAAGGTTAGTAAGATAGGATTAAGTCGAGGCTGAGGAACAGAGGAGGATTAATATTACCTGTCAGGCCCGCTGCTGTGAGGGTACAGCAGGGTAGTTCTGAGCTTCTTGGTAGCCAAAGCGTGCAGGGAAATGAGATTAGCTGCCACAGAGGAGAACTCTGAGTTCCCAGGAGGGGGAGTAAAAACCATGGAGAAGATTGAACCTTCCTTCCTCGAATGTTGAAGAACCCCGTCAGTGTCACGAATAGGAAATTATTCTCTTGACCTGGACAAAAAGGGAGAATTCCAAGAGAAGCAGAAGTGTGGTGGCCTGAGTACATCCCCCATGAGTCTGTGGTGCAGGGACATTGACATTGTCCTTCTGGCGGGGGGAGGGGGAGCTCTTCTGGACCCCCCCCACCCCCACCCCCAGCCCCTCTGCCTGGCCAGCTCTCGTCCTCCAACACCCCGTCCGCCTGCAGCCTCACTCTGGAGCCATCGGGATTTGCATTCATCTGCCAGCGGCAGACTGGAAATAATGGTGGCTTAAAAGAAATGCCATGTTTATTTCTCTCCGTGTGAAAGAAGCTGGACGCAGGAACTTAGAGCTGGTGTGTGTGCTCCGTAAAGCTGCACAGAACCCTTTTCTCTCTGCGCCACGCCATCCTCCACTCTGGCTTCTAGGCTCCGGATCACCTCCTTGCCGAAGACGGCTGCTGGGGCTTCAGCCATCGTGTTGACATTCCAGGCCGTAGGAAAGTGGTCAGGGAGTAGGGCACCCCGCCTCGCACCTGAGTCTGTTCTCCCTAGGTGGCCTCCCCAGAAGTCCCACGTTACACTGCTGCCTATCTTGCCTTGGTCACGAGTGTTCTAATAGGCACTCGATCCTGGCGGCCAGCAGGCTAGAAGTGCGGTCTTTTTGCTGGGCATGCTGTCACCTCACATGAACTTGGAGAAGAGAGTGGGCATGGGTGTTGGGCTGCAGCTAACTCTGCCAGCACACTCGGGCTCTGGACTTACAACTGGACAAGTTACCCCCAAAGAGCCATTGACAAAAAGGCAATAATACTGGAACCGGCCTTGCAGAGTTGTCATGAGATTGAGCCAGTGCAGGGAAGGAACAGCGCAGAGCCTGGTATATAGCCGTCCTCAGAAGCAGCTGTTTGTTATTATTTACTGGAGCCATTATCGTCGTCGTCCTTGCGGCGTGTGGAAATTCATATGAATCTAAAGTGTTGTGCAGGTGAACGATTGGGTTGGTAGCTGAGCCAAGGTGAAAGGATCTCTCTTGTTTCATTTATTATTACGAGTAAAGAAAAAGAAAAGAAGCCAGAAATGTCTACAGTGTCAGTCACACCTGTCTGGTTTGCTAAGAGCAGGGCTGACAGGGACGATGCTCCTGCTGTGGTCCCATGGGGTCCCCACTCGGGGGTGCCCTCCTGGACGTGGCAGCCCGAGGCCTCTCCTAGACTGGGACGTGGGCAGCCTGGTTTGTGGTGCCCTCTGGGATTGGAGCCGAGTTTGCCCTGGCTGGGGTCAGGCTGATTTACCTCCTGTTTCGAGATCTCCCTGCGCCCAGCCAAGGCATCACCTCTGAGGGTTGCTGACCCCTGACCCTGGCCACATAAGCCCTCCTCCCCAACCCGGCATGCTAGCTTCCCCTTGGCTGGGGGAAGCCCCAGGAGGCATGTGCACAGCTGCGATTTCATGGCTTTTCCAAAAGTTTGTGAACCCAGAGCTGCAGCTTGGCTCCCCTTCAGCCATCCATACCTTGAGAACCCCCCGGGAACCCCTCAGTCTC
>NW_006781401.1:1184177-1189899 GCF_000442215.2 Lipotes vexillifer | reverse complement strand
CCCCGCCTTTCTCCCAGGTTCTCTGATGTTCTGTATGAGTGACAGGCAGGGACAGACCTTTCAGGGACTCAGTCGGCCTGGCTGCCTTGTCCCCCTTCCCCGCAGGCCGGTTTTCCAGACGGACCAGCAGTCTGAGTGTTTCTCTTTTTGAACATCCTGCAGTGCCCTCAGAGCATACCCTATAAGGAGATCCCGGCTCATGCTGTGTCCCAAGAACTTGGCGTGGAGCGGGGCTCACTCATCACTTCCACAGAAGCCACTTGGGAGGCGCTCAGAGGTCCGATGGGAATGGGGGGGACTTGCATCAGGTGTCCTGGGGGAACATTCAGGGCTCCCCGGTTCTCAGGGTGACCAGCCTGGGCTCCTGGGCAACGATTACCTAGTGATACTGTTTCAGAGCTCTGAAATGCCCACGTAATGATTCCACAGTGCTGTGATGTCTTTGGGCTGCGCTTCTGTGAACCAGCCCAGGTGGCAGCAGTGATAGTCTGGGCCTTGCCCACATTCCCACTTTCCAGGCGAGAGCACTGAGGTTCAGGCGGGTGGAGTGGCTTTGCCCTGTGCTGCCCAGAAGGTGAACAGCAGAGCTGGGATTGGGTTCCAGGCTGTGCAGCGGCAAAGCCAGTGCTTGCCCTGCTCCTTCCCACGTTCCCCTGGACCGAGAATTCAGTGACTGGCCCCTGGTCCAGCTTCTCCCCTTCGTAGCTGTGCAACCCTAGGCAAGTGGCAAAACCTCTCTGAGGCTCATCTACCAGACAGTGACAAGACTGATGAATGTGATGAGACCAGGGCAGGTGGGAAGGCCTTCCTAAAGGAGAGCCATGAGTAGCCTGAGGTCAGGTTGGGGGCTGGTAAGGATCTTCCAGCAGCTCACTGGTTTTCTTGCTCCTGAGATCACTTGAAGGGTCTTCTGAAGCCCATCCCTTTGTCTGATGGGGCAGAAATTTGGCCTCGACTTGGAGTCTCTCCCATCCCTGGTGGGTGGGGCCCCTGGATCCCTGGGCAGGCAGGGTGTGGGTTTCCTGGCATGGAAGCAGCCCTTGCCTCACTCCCTTCTCCCTGCCTGGGCAATATTTTTGCTGCAGGCCCTGCCAAGTGGAAATACGTTATTTACAGTGTTTTGACAGGAGCATCAAAAGCCTGGATGAGAAAGGATGCCTTTGGGACTGAGCTAATGGCCTAGGAGTGTGGCCTGAAGGGAAAGGAGCCTGGCACAAGAGGAGGGGGAGATACACAGTGTGGGGCTGGGGGTACCCATTTATTGAACTTGATAAGTGTGAGGCCCAGCCCTCCCCTGAGCTCAGTGCTTAATAAGAGTATGTACCGAGTGAATATCCCAGGCTGACCATTCCCCGCTCCCACTTCAATAAGGACAAGGGTGTCTCCAAGCCAGCTTTGGGCCTCAGCCTTCTCACTTTGCTGTCTGAGGCCTCAGTGCCATCATTTCCCTGATGGAGAGAAGATGAAACACCCTGAGGTGTGTTGAGGCCAGGCCCGTCTGTCCACAGAGCCCAGGGACTCTCTAGCCGGGTTGTTCTGGACCCGTTTGCTGCCTCAAATGGTATGGTGCTGCCGTGGGACCCGGGCCACCTGCCAAGGTAGCACCTCCGTCCCGCTTGATTCTCTGACCCTCCAGAAGCATTTTGAAAATGTCTTTCAGAGTGGTCCAGGAGAGCCTCCTTTGTGGCTGGTAAGAGCAAAATGTGTTTACCTGTGGCCCAGAGATAACCAGCAGCCACCCGTCACGAACGTCCTTTGAGTTTTTTCTCTCTCTGTAGAAATAGAACATGTTTATGTGTGTATATATATATATATATATATATCCATAATAGATTTTTACAAGATATTGAATATAGTTCCTTGTGCTATTCAGCTATTCAGTAAATCCTTGTTGTTTATCTATTTTATATATAATGCTGTACATCTTTTAATCTCATATTCCTAATTCATTCCTCCCCCAGCCTTTCCCCCTTTGGTAACCATAAGTGTGTTTTCTATGTCTGTGAATCTGTTTCTGTTTTGTAAATAAGTTCATTTGTATTAGCTTTTTCTTTTTTTTGCAGTACGCAGGCCTCTCAGTGTTGTGGCCTCTCCCGTTGCAGAGCACAGGGGTACGCGGGCCTCTCGCTGTTGTGGCCTCTCCCGTTGCGGAGCACAGGCTCCGGATGCGCAGGCTCAGCGGCCGTGTCTCACGGGCCCGGCCGCTCCGCAGAATGTGGGATCTTCCCAGACCGGGGCACGAACCTGCGTCCCCTGCATCGGCAGGCGGACTCTCAACCACTGCGTCACCAGGGAAGCCCAGTTTATATATTTTAAACAACATTGTTTTCTGTTTGTATCTGCTCCCCTCAAACACACTTAACATATTTTTGATCAAGTTTCCCCTTTTGTTAAAGGCTCCACTCAGGCTTGTTTTCTTTCTTTCTTCTTCTTTTTTTTAATATTTTATTTATTTATTTGGCTGCACCGGGTCTTAGTTGCGGCACACGGGATCTTCATTGCAGCATGCAGGCTCTTGGTTGCGGCATGCATGCGGGATCCCTGAGCAGGGATCGAACCCGGGCCCCCCTGCACTGGGAGCACGGAGTCTTAGCCACTGGACCACCAGGGAAGTCCCACAGACTTGTTTTCTTAATGGCTGCATAATGTTCTCTCTGTCAGCAAAGTTACTGAATTCTCTTGGTGGATGTTGGCTGTGGTTCTGGTTTGTCACTTGTAAATAGTGCTGTGATGAACATCTGGTTCTGATATTGTTGGGGCAAGTTGGTGATTATTTCTGTGGGCTATATGAATAATAAATCATATTTGTTGTGTTCACAGTTTATGAAAAGTAGTATGTACTCCTTGGGGGAAAAAAAAAGCGCCAAACATTATAGGGAACTGTAGAAAGGGACATTGGTTTTGGAGTTTGTCCTGCTGGACTTTTGGATGCACCCAGGTTCTGTTTCTCTCTCATGCGTCCTCTCTGCCCTCCTTCAGTTCTCACCCACCCCCCAGAGCCCCCCTCTCTGTCCTTCATGGCTGGAGGCTGTTGCCCATGTGTGTTCCCGACCTTGGGAAAGGGATGGAGAGTGTGGACCCATGCTGAGGTGTTGGTCCCTGGGTGGGTGGTCTCCAGCACCGCCGGGCTGCAGGCTGCTTCCCTGGGCCGTCCACCATCTGCACCGTGGTCTTCCCGCCCTCTCTGCGACCCCTCCTGCTTCCAGGTGCTTTGCTCTTCTTTGCACATACCCGCGGTTCGCTAGCCAAGCTGAAGTTCAGACCACTTCTGAGAGTGGAGCGCTCCCGTCTCCCTAACACCAACCCGCCCCCCACCCCACCGGCAGAGGCGGCGAGCATCTCCGTCAAGGGACCAGCCTTATCCTCACAAGTGCCGGTGGGTGAGTCATTTGCCTTCTGGTCTCAGCCTCCTCGTGTGGAAGGGGATTTTCATGGCACCTACCTCTGAGGTTGAGAAGAATCACAGAGATAGAGTCAGGACATGTACTACAAGGCCTGGCACGGAAACCGTTTTCAGAAACCACAGATTTCTGAAAACCGTGTTCAGAAATCTGTGGCTGGTGCTGGTGTGTCAGGATTCACCCCTGTCCTTCGGCTGCCAGTTTGTTTTCGGGGAACTGAGGACTGGAAAGTTAGTTTTTGAAAAAGAGTATCAAACACCAGCTTGCATGTCAGGTTCCCTTCGGGGTGGGAGAGTTGGGGACAGCCCGGAGTCAAACCCTGCAGTGCTCCTGTGGTGGAAACAGGGCCCAGCCCAGACTTTGGAGGAGGACTTCCAGCGTGGATACGGGCCACTGTCCCACGGAATCCCGACCACATGACTTCGAACCAGTTCCTTGTCATTGCTGAGCCTGGGTCCCCATCTTTCTTGGACATTTAGACTTTTATCTTGGTAGTTCTGGGAGGTGGGAATCTATTGATCATTCTCCCTATTGTGCAGATGAGGACTCTGAGGCTCAGATGTGTCACTTGCTTAAGGACATATCTAAGGCCACAGAGCTAGCAAGTACCAACCACTGGGGTCTTTGAACCAGAGAGACCTGACTCCCATAGGCCTGGGCTTTTGCTACTCTTACCATTTTCCCCGCCTGCCCCAGTGCTAACTGGACCTCCACGGTTTCCCATAAAAACCTATTGTGCCCTTCGAGACTTTTCCGAGGATGCCACACACCCAGCCCTGTTGTCTTGCATGGGCCTTTGCAGCAGAGCAGAGTCACCCCCATTCCTGAGCTCGGTCCACTGTCCCCTCCCTCCCCACCCCCACTGATGCTCGCCTCTTCTAGCCTGTGACCCCTTGTTGGGAGAAGGCCCGCACCTGCCCGCCCTGATTGGTGGTTCTGCACTCATCTCTCCCACCCAAGTTTGTTCCCGTTGTTCTAATCCTGTAATGTTCGGTGACCTGGAGAGTCTGACCAGGCGGCACCCGCGGGTGTTCCCAAGTTGTGTTCCCCAGGCTCATTGCCCTCGTGCAGCCGGGCCGGCTTTGGTTCCTTCTCTGTGGAACAGGCTGCTGGCAATGATGCGATCTCTGGGGTTCCATCTCACCCTCCCCTCCTGTGAATCTCTGACTCTTCAGAAAGCGGGGTAGAAAACCTCCCAGTCATTCTCTCCATCTGTGCCTCCTTATTTCTTAGCCTTTCATCTTGAAGACAGCCTGGTGAGGTTGCCACGCTTGCACTGCAGAGTTGGAGATCTGAGCCCTCCTGGGTGGCGCAGGAGTGTGAGTGAGAATGCGTTGATCCCTTTGAAACAGGCCCCTTTGATGCTCTTTAAATAGGGCAACTTTCTAGAGAATTCAGCCAGCTCCCCACATCAGACCTCACTCGGGTGCACTTGCTGTGGGTGTGGCACATGCACACGTGGCTGCCTCTGTGCGCACAGTGGTTTGGAGTCAGCTGACCGGGGTTTGCATCCTCTCTGACTTTGACCAGCTGTGTGACCTTGGGCAAGTCACTGTGCTTCAGGCTCTGTGCTGACTGCAAGGCTCATCATCGTAATGGTGTTAATCAAACTCACCCCTTTGGGAGGACCAGATGGGCGACCGCAGGTGCAGGCGCTGTATAAACTGTAAAGCACCCTATGAGGTGAGCAGACGTGCAGATGCCCTCTCCCCAGCAGTACCCAGCTTCAGAGGCTCAGGAAGCATTCCTGGCCAAGCCCAGTTTTCAGCCTTGCAATGTCACGCTCGAAAAATGCTCGCACGTGGTTTATTCAGCTTTAAGTGGGGGCAGATTCTGCAATGGGTTGTTTATTGTCCGCATTGGATTTTTAATTTCTTATAAATTCCCCACAAATTGCTGTAGTACATCTCTATTTATTGAATCTGTCAGGGTTGTTTATGGTGCTGAGGCCTGGGCTCCTGTGTTTGTGGGCTGTTGCCCTGGTGACGCCAGGGTCTGAGGCTCCGGAGGGGAGGCCCTGCCCCAAGGTGGCGTGGAAGGTTCTGGAAGAGCTGGCAGTGTGAGGTAGAAAGAGCCACGGCTGTTGCACGGAGGGCCAGCCTTGGGTCAGGCAAGGTGTTCAAGACCGTGGATTCCATGCCAACTTTACCTCCTTCCTTCTGGCTCCTGCCTTCCCATGGCGGGTGCACTGCTCCAGCCTCCTAGCTCTGCCCCTCCAAGCCCTTGCTGCTCCAAGTGGGTCTGGGGACAGGCAGCGCCTGCACCGCGGGGCACCTGTGGGAAAGGCACACACTCCCCAGACTTGCCGGCTCGCAGCTTGC
>NW_006781401.1:1181631-1184067 GCF_000442215.2 Lipotes vexillifer | reverse complement strand
TCAGCAAGATGACAGGTGCCCTCTTGCCTGTGCCCGACACACTGCCATCGGGTGACCTCTTCAGGACACCCCTGGGGCTCCCGGTCCTTAGGACAGAGCCCAGGGGCCTTGGCCTGGCAGTTCTTTGTCTCCACCCACCACCATCTTACCCTGAAATCTTTCCAACTCCATCTCCCCCATCCCCCTCGGCCCTGCTGCATCTATCCCTCCATGCCCCCAGCTCTGCACATTCCCATCTCCACTTGCCGTGGCTGCCCCAGCCTTCTCTCTCTGGGGAATTATAGGCATCTCGGAACAGGCAGCTCCTGAGAAACCTCCTCCTTGAAGCCCTCTCTGCTTTCCCTGGACTGGGTCAGGTCCAGCTTCTCCGGAGCACCCCTGTGATCCAAAGGCCTCACCTGCCTCAGCCCCATGGGGCTGCTTGACCCACTTTCCCGGCTCTCTCCCCTCACTGCTGGATGCTCTGGCTGCCCCTCCTGACTCCTGTGGGCTTGGCCTGCAGCCGGCACTCAGGAATACACTGCAGTCAGCCGGCCTTCACAGGACCGAGACTTGAGGCTAGGCTTTTCCCAGGAGGCTGGATGCTCCGTCCTGGGGAAGGGATGCGGCATGGCATGGATTGCCGGGAGCTCTCGGCCTTCAGTCGAGTCCTGATCGGCGTCTGGGACTGAGGACTGGATGATTAGAAAGGCAGCTGCGGGAGGAAGGACAGAGGGACAGCTGAGAGGTGTCCCGACTCTTGTGTGCAGCTGAGAATGCCGAAAAGCTCAGAGGCTGGCCTACAGGTGTTTGTTGAGTATCTTCTCGGGGCCAGGCAGTGTCCCCAGAGGCTCTGGGGACTTAGCAGTGACCAAAAATCCCTACCCTCATGGAGCGTCGACATCTAGAAGGGCAAGAGACTAAAAAGAGATAAACATCTGAAGTGAGTGAGATGGTACAGAGCGATAGGGAGAGAAATAAAGCAGGGTAAAGCACTGGGGATTGGTGTGGGGTTTTGGAACATGGCTTGATTAAAGCTGAGCTATCCCTGCCCTTTGACCCCACAGTTCCACCCCAGGTATCTACCCAAGAGAAAGGAGCACTGTGTCTACCAAAAGACAGGCATAGAATGTTCAAAACAGGAGTAGTCATAATAGCCTCAGTGTGGAAACAGCCCAGATGTCCATCTGCTGGAGAATGGGTACATCAGAGTGTCATAGTCACATATGCAGCGATGACAGCGAACCAAAGACCACCACATGCAAAACACGGATGTCCCGTTGACATGCTGCTCAGACCTGGAAGAGCACTGATAGTAAAGTTCCTGAACAGGTGAAACTACTCTGGGGCAGGGGTAGGGGGAGCTGGAAGGCAGGCTAGTGGTTACCTCTGGGGACAGGGACCCAGGGGACCTGACGGGGCTTGGTGGGGTCCTGCAAACGTTCTCTTCTCAGTCTTGATCTTGGGCATCCTTCTGTGAGTCGCCATCACACTGCTCACTTGTGATACATGCTTTTTCTGTTAGCCTGTGTTATACTTCAGTAAAAGGCTTATAAAACATAAAAGGCAAAAAAAAAAAAAAAAGCAATGGGAAGCAGAGGGTGTGCTGTTTTCTGTAACACGTACCCTTGGGCTCTCTCTAGAACATGGGTTCTTAAGCAGCAGTGCCTGTCGGGACACAGGCGTCCCTCCGGAGGCTCCCTCTGGGGAAGAGGCTCCCCTCGCCACCTGGTGGGAAGCCAGCAGCCTCAGAGACATCCTCCTTGCCCTTCATGGAGGGACTCGAGCCTCCCTGGAGTCAAAGGGGTGCAAATTCTGTGCCCCCAGCCTCTGGCCCGGAGCAGGCACTAGTGAGCATTTATGGAGTGAATGGTTGTTCGGACGTTGGCTCCAGGCTGTAGCAGCTGCGTATTACAACCTGCATTCACTGTGGTGTGTGCTTACCCTGTGCCCTGCGCCGTAACCCACTCCAGCCTCTCAATACCCTCCATATGCAGATGAGGAAACGGAGGTCAAAGCAGGTACACGTGGTGACTTGCTCCAGTTCCCCACCTAGAAAGTGGGGACTGTGGTTGACTCCAAGTGGAGTGACTCAGGCCAGCGCTTGATGTACTGACTACACCAGAGGGAGGGGTTAAGGCGGATGTGGGGAGGGAAGATGGTGAAAGCTCAGTTGGAATGAATGAGCCATGGGATGGGCTGCAAGAAAGTGCTTTCAAGAAAGCCCGCCTGTCCCCACCCCAACTTTCCCTCCGTCAGTTGTGACTGTTAATTCCCTCCTTTCCGTGTCTTCCCTGAGCGCCGGAGCTGTGTGGTCTGACCTGCCGACTGCGAAACCTGGCTGTCCTGCCCTCCTCCCGAGCATCACCCCTGGCTCCACAGACCACCTGAATCACAGTCACTTTCTTCTTCTTTTTTGTATCGTATTCATTTTATGGACTACTTTTTTTTTTTTTT
>NW_006781401.1:1159776-1181524 GCF_000442215.2 Lipotes vexillifer | reverse complement strand
TTGGAGGGGGCGGTACGCGGGCCTCTCACTGCTGTGGCCTCTCCCGTTGCGGAGCACAGGCTCAGCGGCCATGGCTCACGGGCCCAGCCGCTCCGCGGCATGTGGGATCCTCCCGGACCGGGGCACGGCCCCGCGTCCCCTGCATCGGCAGGCGGACCCCCAACCACTGCGCCATCAGGGAAGCCCCCCCCCCTTTTTTTTTCTTCCTGCCGTGCAGCTTGTGGGATCTTAGTTCCCCAACCTGGGATTGAACCTGGATCCTCAGCAGTGAGAATGCGGAGTCCTAGCCACTGGACCGCCAGGGAATTCCCAAGATTTTTTTATTTAGAGTGGTTTTAGGTTCACAGCAAAATTAAGGCGAGGGTACAGAGTTCCCGTGTACTCTCTGTACCGCCCCCTCCCGCAACACACACAGCCTCCCCCATTACCATCTCCCGCCAGAGTGCTGCATTTGTTACAGCTGATGAACCTACATGGACAGGCATGTCATCATCTCCCAAAGTCCATAGTTTACACTGGGGTCAGCTCTTGATGTGGCACATTCTGTGGGTTTTGACAGCAGTATAATGACACGTGTCCACCATTTTAGTGTCGTATCACACTATCAGACAACATATAGTATCATGTCGTTTCACTGCCCTAAGAGCCCTCTGTATTCCTTGTATTCTTTTTAAAGTATTTGAGAAAAAAAATTCGCACACGTACTGTTGGGGGCAGCATTAATTAAATCAAAATCTCGGGGGTTGGGTCCTGAGCATCGGTTTATGTTAAAGTTCCCCAGGCGATTCTAATAGGCAGCCAGGGTGAGGCTCACTGGATTAAAGCTGTGGTTCTCAAACTTGAGTGTCGCTAGAATCCCCAGGAGAGCGTCTTCCACCCGGTGGCCAGCCTCACTCCAGAGTCTCTGAACCAGAGGCCGCCGAGAATTTGCATCTCTGATAAGCTTCTGGGTGTGTTGACGCTGCTGGTTGAGGACCCCCGTCTGAGGACCACTTTTTTTAAGCAGTAGTGGTGAAGAACGTGGCGGGGCCATGGAAGCTCCTTCTGAATCCTTTGGGGGCATCCGGGGGATTGTGCACAGGGGCCCTTCCCTAGATTGCACTGCCTGCTGTCAGAGTGGGGGACTGAACCTGGGAGAGGAGATGTGGCACCTTTCCTCTGTGCCTGAGCTCATGTACTCCGGTCATCGGCCCCTGGGGATCCTGGGTTTGGGAGGAGGGTGGTGAGGCAGGCAGATATTACGTGAGTGCAGGGTGGACCAGGACAAGGGGTGGGTTGCTCACAGGCCGGGAGGCTGGTGACGTCCAGCCCCCTGGATCACTCTCAGGCAGGCTCTGGGTGTTTCTTTTTGCACTCCCACCGGGACAGATGGGACCCCCAGGATAAGGACAGCCCAGACTAAGCCTCCCTGGGTGGGGGGTGTCAGCCAGTGTCTGACACCAAGACGTAGACTTTGTATACAGAGTCCTGGTGGGAGAAGCAGGCTGCCATAAATCTGCCTGGCATCTGTAATAAAAGACCTTCAGGAGAAAGTCTGCTCTGCTTGGCCTTTAGAAGCCCAGCAATAAAATCAATGTAAATATAGCTAACATTTGGGAGTGGTTTATAAAGCTCTTGAAAAAAATCCCCATGTAAATCCCAAGACAGTCCTATGAGCTGTAGAGATGATTAATTACCCTGTCTTTTAGATGTGTAAATTTTAGGGTCACAGAGCTACTAATTGGCAGAGCTGGGATTTGAACCCATGGTGCTTTCTGTTCTCTCAGTTCTCCCCTACCCCCACGTGAACCCTCAGGCAGAGATTAAGGCTCCTCCCAAGCAAGCTCTGGTGACCAAAAGGGTGAACTGAAGATACTGGTGCTCTCAGGAGTGGAATGTGCTGGAATTTCTCATGACAGAGTTGTTCTTGACAGTCCTCACTCAAAAGGTATAGAAACCACCACCCCGTGTGTGCTACAGTGGCAGGGATTGGCAAGTTACTCAGCTTTCAGATTGAAAGACTTCTGCTACATCTGCTGTTTTCCATTTCCCACGCTAAGGAATTGCGAGGCACAGGGTGGTTTCCCAAGCTCATTGGATTAGGGCTGGCAAGAGGGGCTAGCGCAGTTTGAGCAGAACCCTCCAGAACCTGCTTTCTGAGGGTGGCGTTGCTGACCCCCTCATACAACAGGCTCTCTTCAACCGTAGCTGCAACTCTTTTATCTGCGTTTGATTTGTGGGGGATTTCCTTTCAAGCAAGACATCACAGGTCAGAGAAGGTTTGAAAATCACTGGTACAGGGAGCAGAGTCGGGAAGATGGAGGTCAGGGTCCAACAGAGCCAGGGCCCTGGACCCCGGCAGCCTACTCCCCCCAGGCCTCAGTCATTCAAGGTACTGTGTGTGCAGAGTGCTGTTGAGCAGTGAGGTGAGCGGGATGGCCAGGGCGGTGAAGCCCTGGGAGTGGAGTCTGGCCATCATTGGCTTGATCCATTCATCAGGCATTCATTCATCTGTGTGCCAGGCCAGCTGGGCTCTGCCGAGCACTGGGATATAGTTGAGGGCAGAGCTGCCCCAGTCTCTGAGGAGCTTCCCATCAGTGGGGAGACATAACCTGGCTTTGGGAAGACTCTGAATCTCTTTCAGTACCCTCTGGTCACCATCATTGGAGAGCGTAGCATTTTAATCTCCTGCGCAGGTACTGTGCACGTCTGGTGTCTGCTGACTCGTAGGCATCACTCACTTCCTCCCAAGACCATGGTAGCGCCACCTACTGGACACTGCTGGTCATGGCGGGCTCTGCAGTGGGTCGGCTGTGAGGTCTATCTAACCTGTCCCCACCTGACCCCATCTTTCAAGAATTACGCTTGCCAGACCTCTCCAGTACTGTGATTTGCCACCTTTCTGAGTGGGTGAGGGAATAAAAGGAGGAAGCGTCAGTCATGCGAGGAGAGGAGCGGGAGCTAAGAAGGACCTCGCAGCGTGGATGGAGGGGATGCTCTCAGAGACCAGCTGCAAGAGACGCCCCCTTGAGACCCCTGACTCCTGGTGTCAGCCTTTGCTCCCTTCTCTCTTGCGGTGGACTTGGCAGAAGTAGCCAGTCGGGAATCTTGGAGGACCATTTGGAACAAGTGATGCTCATGAGTGCAGGGCTCTGGGTGCAGGACAGGGACCTGGTGGATCACAGGGCGGGCTGGAGTGGAAGGACATACCTCTCCACCGCACAGACGCGGACAAGGTAAGAGGGGCTGTATCCTGCCTGCTCGAGGCTCTTGGAAGACAAGCCTTTTACAAACGCAATTCAGTTTTGGTTTTACACACTGGCAACACGGACGAGAGAAGCGTAACCTCTGGGCTTTCTTTAAAATGTGCTTTGTGGGGGTTCCCCAGGGCAACCCAGCCCTCCTTGTGTCAACTTTTAGATCAGCCAGAGCAGTTTGCTTCTATTTAAGGCAGTGAGAAGCTCTCCTGCAGCCTGCGGTTTCCCTGGCTTTTGCTTTGCCCCAGGAAGTCTGATCCTCACGTGGTCTTTTGCAGCCGGGTGAAGCTGAGTGGAGCTGTACGTGTCTGCCCCTACCCTCGTCAGGCCTCGAATGTCTGGGAAGCATCTCTGCCTGGAGGCACCACCGTGTTCTGTATCTTGACTCACCTCCGTCCTCTCCAGACTTGCTTCCTCTCCTGTTTTCTTGAGTCATAAAGAAGCAGTGCCTCCCATCTCCCACCCAGGCAGCCAGCCCACATCCCTCTGTCCCTCCACATCCACAGCTCGTCGGTTTTGGGTCCTGGTGGTTCTCCCTTTGGATGTTTCCTTGCCAATCCCTACCTCCATCCTTCGGCCGTAGGTCCCCCGTCGCCCCTTACCTAGCACGGCCACACCTCTGACTGGCATCCCTGCCTCTTGGCCCAGCTCCCACCTTGTGGCATCGTCTCTCGAGACTACCTGAGTCACTCCCCTGCTTTCCTTCTCTTCAGGTGAAAGTCTAGCCCCCGAGAACCGCTTACCATGCTCCTCCCAGTTTTGGCTCTGCCACTCCCCAAGTCAGACACAGCGAACCCTTAACTGCCCCGTCTCTGTGCCTGCACATGCCTGTCGTGACCCATCTTGGCACACCGTTTTCATCCTAAAGATGCAGGTCAGGTGTCACTTCCTAGTGGCAGCCTTCCCTGACTTCCCATATGCGCCCCCCACCCCCCAGGAGACCGCTCACTCCTGGGGGCTGCCGCGGGCCTGGCCCAGGATCCCCGGTCTCCCTCCAGACGCTCTGCCGTTTAAGGTTGACCAGCTCCTGCCCCCCACTCCCCCTCACCCGTGAGGTCCTTGAGGGCATTCATCTAAGTACTTAGCAAAGAACCTGGCACGTGCGGGGGTGGGGGGGCTTGATAATTGATTCTTCCTATTTGTTGACTTCACCCTAAGGTCACGTATAAGCCACAGAAGTGGTTTTTTAGGTTTTGTAAGGGGCACATGGACTCCATTTTTCTTTAGCATCTGGGAAGTTGCCTTCCTGGCACATCTTCACTCTCCGTCTTCCACCATTTCTCTTTTGCTCCAGGTGGCATTGGTGATTGACCTGGGCCTGTCATGAAAACATAGTTCCCTTTGTCCAAGACTTGCATCTCAAGCCTCTCTTACAGCTAGAGACACCCACGTCTTGCTGTTCTGACCAGTAAGATGTAAGGGGGAAGGATATTTCCTGTGTTACATAAAGGTAGCAGTTTGACCTTTGTCCCCCTTTTCTTGCCTTCCAGATACCCTCTGGGGACAGGGTACCTGGAGCTATGGCAGCTGTTTTGTGACCAGGAGGCGAAAGGCATGAGGACAGAAATCTATCATAGGAAGCATGGCGGAATAAAAACCTGAAAAGAGCCTGGGTTCTTGCTGACATCAAGCGGTTGAAACCCTCTAGAGACCCACCTCCCTCTAAACTTTCTGTCCTCAGGTTCAAGCCATTTTCAGTCAACATTTCTTAAAATCAAACACATCTTCACTGTTTATTCTGAACTTGGCTGAGCTGGTTTTTGTTAACAAAGATCAAGTGTACCTTTGGGATAAGTCCTGGCCATCAGGGAAACAAAACTTTGAAGGTGGAAGGCATGTGCCAAGGAGAAGGACACCAGTGCTGTTAGTGTAGAAAGTTTAGATGCCCAAGGGGTTGACTGTTGGGGCTCATGTTAATTTGGACCTACGTTATGTTTAAAAAAGAAACAAATTGTACTTCGTGTATGACAAAACTTAAAAGCTCTTTAGGTAGTTAAGTGGCAGATATTCAACTTGAAAGGAGACTTAAGGAAATGTGAATAAATAGAATTTATTAGCACGTATGTCTGAAAAAGTCTAGGTTTATGGGTTTTAGGCCATCAAGGACTCGGATTTATGTCATCGGAAGCATTTCTTCACTTTTTAGGCTCCTTGTGTGGGTTCCGTTGGGGCAGGCTTTGCCAGGTCACGTGAAAAAGATTGCCAGCAACTCCATCCCATAAGTTTAACAACTTCATAGGAAGCAAGTGTGACTTGCCTTTTGCCCTGAGTTCCAGCAAAAGTCCCTTGGCTGGCTGATGCTTGCTGGTTCTGATTGGTCCGACTTGGGTTACATACCTATTATATTAGTTACCCGGGGCTACCATAACAAATTCAAACAGCAGAAATTTATTCTCAGTTCTGGAGGCAAGGAGTTGGAAATCAAGGCGTTGGTAGGGTCACACTCCCTCTGGCTCCTCCTTGCCTCTTACAGATTCTGGCGGCCCCTGACATACGGCTGCACCACTCCAACCTCTGCCTCCGTCTCCACCTGGCCTTCCCCTCCCTGTGTGTCTGTGTCTTCGCATGGCACTTTTCCACTTCTCATCAGAATACCATTGTATTGGATCGGGGCCCACCCTGATGGCCTCATTCCAACTTGATTACGTCTACAAAGACCCTGTTTCCAAATAAGGCCACATTCACAGCTGTGGGAGTTAGAACTTAACCTATTTTGTTGAGGGACACAGTTCAACCTGTAACACCTGTTCTTGAATCAGACACAGGTCTGGATGATGCGATGTTCTAATTGGCCAGGCCTGAGTCCCATGCCCATCCTGACAGTGAGGAAGGGGTAAACCCCTGGGAATTATGTGGCTTAAAAGTAGGCGAGAAAGGTTCTCCCCTGGGACTATATGGAGGGTGGGCCGTGGATGCAAGGCTGGCAAAAACAGTCGGTGGTTCACCAGCAGCCTGCCTCGCTCAAGGACCCAGACTTTTTCTTTCGTGTCTTCTCGCCCACTCCAGTACCCGCCCCTGCCCTTCCATTTTCTTTTTTTTTTTTTTTGCGGTACGCGGGCCTCTCACTGTCGTGGCCTCTCCCGTTTCAGAGCACAGGCTCCGGACGCGCAGGCTCAGCGGCCACGGTTCACGGGCCCAGCTGCTCCGCGGCATGTGGGATCTTCCCGGACCAGGGCACGAACCCGCGTCCCCTGCATCGGCAGGTGGACTCTCAACCACTGCGCCACCAGGGAAGCCCGCCCTTCCATTTTCTGACTTCGGTTAGTTGAGTTGGGAGGAGGATGGAGAGAGAAGGCAGAGGCCGTAGTGATTTTCCCTACTCGCTGTTCACCCTGGACAAAGGCTTATGGTGGGCATCCGATGGTGGCAGATGGCTGGACGCCAGGTCGCGTACACTGCTTGCCCGTCCACCCTTTGGGTGGTTCCATTGACTGCTACTGATGTGGGGACCCATCTGCGTAGGTTCCTCAGCCGTCGAGCTCTGACGATAACGAACGATCCGTTTGCCGTTTTTGTTTGCTCGAGAGTTTCTCAGCTGCCGAGAGAGGCAGTGTCACGGCGCAGGAGAGGGTGGTTGGAGTGTTCCGTCCACGGAGAAATGGAAAAGTACCGATTCCCTGATTCTGCCCCTTGCTTTCCTGGTGACCACTCACTTGGAGGTATTTTGTTTTGTGCTCTTTTTCCCTAGTCTTTTGGGCTGCCCTCCCTACCTGGCCCTTCCCTGTGGGTCCCGAAGCTGCAGAGCACCCGGGAGCCTCTGGGCACTAAATCGTTTCCAGCCGTTTCACCACTTCCTGTAGGCAGGTCTTATCTGTTTTATGACAGGGACATGGTTCATGGTTTCCTTTTATCAAGAGCACCCGGTTGGGGACACGCTGGGGAGGAAATTCGAGCCAGGCGGATGGAGGCAGCACAGATCCTGGTGCCCCTGCCCTGGGGCCCTGGGTTAGCACAATTCCTCCTCGCCAAAATAGGAAAGGAACTAGCCCGAGGCTTGCTTAATGGTTGTGACTTTCCTGTAAGCGACTTCCTGTAAGCAAGTTTGTGTGTGTCTGGGACCCTGAGCACAGCCCACAAAACGGTCTTAAGTTGAGTTTATGGTCGGCCTGGGAGGCGAGATCAAGATGGCCTGAGAGTTAAGATTTGAGTTGTGTTCAGACCACACACAGGCAGAAAAGAGCCTGGTCGGGGAGCGGGTGGCAGGGAAGCTGGGGATGTGCAGGCCACAGGGCATGGGGCCAGGTTCAAGGACCGGGAGGGGCCCGAATAGGGAGCCGCCTTGGGAGGCAGTGAGCTGGGAGTGGGGAAGGAAGGCGGGGCAGTGTGGGTCTTTGTGTAGGGTCACTGGGGAGCCATGGAAGGTTTTTGAATGGGTGAAGAGAGCAGTTCAGGAAGGATGCTCTGGCAGTTCTGGCCCAGGGTGTACTGGGTTTCTCCCAGGCTAGAGACTGGACTCAGAAATTAGTTCCGAAACAGTGAAAAGTCTGAATTAGAGAGTTCAGTGAAATGTAGTGAAAACATAACTTAATTTTAATTACTGGTTCTTGTTAATCAGTTCCCTGATTTGCCTGTAACCAGGGCCTCTAACTGGCTCTTGAGTGCTGTAATACCTTTCAAGAAGACACAGCATCTCCCTTCCTCTAACCTTTGCCTCCATCCTGGTGATTTGTTGAAGAGCCTTTGTTATGAGGCAGCCAGCATACTTCAGGCCTTGTGCTCTGCAGCAGGACTCTTTGGGGTCATTAGATGAGTTGAATTCAAAGGCTGCACTGAGGGCTTCCCTGGTGGTGCAGTGGTTGAGAGTCCGCCTGCCGATGCAGGGGACACGGGTTCGTGCCCCGGTCCGGGAAGATCCCACATGCTGCGGAGCGACTAGGCCCGTGAGCCGTGGCCGCTGAGCCTGCATGGCCGGAGCGCGCGCGCGCGCGCGCACACACACACACACACAGACACACACACAGACACACACACACACACACACACGTTAGAGGAGTTGAATTCAAAGGCTACCAGAGGAGCCTGAGGGTTTGCCCAGAGACATACCTGGCCCATCTGCCTATTTCTGAGAGGTGAGGCTTGAAGATTTCATCTGATCTTGAAATGCTGTGCATGCAGTGGTGAGGACCCGGTGCCTGGTGAATCATCGTCATGAGACCTGGAACTTCAGACGCAGACTTTCATCTCAGGCCGAAAGGCCATGTGGCCTGGGCTGTGAAGTCAGGGTTCTTTAGGGGACAACTTACGGGGATGGGGCCCTTAAATGTGCCTTCCCCCCACCTCTCTGGCTCCATAGCTGGGCTGGTTCTGGCCCTGGAGCCCCGGAGCCCGCCCCTGGCTGGGATCCCTGGGGCTGGACCCAGTTGGCCCAGTGTGGATTTTCTTCCTCCTTCCTTCCTAACCAGCCTGGGTACCTGATGCGGCCCTTCCAGCTGGTGTGAGACAACGCCACTCTTCCCACCCTGCAGTGCTGGCCCCCCCCCACCCCCCCGCCCTGCACCGACCCCACACCCCCCGCTTTTCCTCCTCCAGAATCTGAGATCCCCATGGAGTTGGGGGATGGTCAGCATTGATCTGTTATTGCATATAATGAACCCCAGGCCCTATGTGGGCAGCTTTCAGTCCTTTATCTGGAGGCCCTGTGGGTTATCGACGTCCCAGAGTTTCCACCTGCTGCCAGCCTCGTGCAGCATCACTCGCCAGGGCCGTAGCTCAGCAGGTGGGGGAAGGTGGTTAATTAGCACTGGCCTAGGCTTCAAGCTCAGTGTTATCCTGGACTCTCAGTAATTACTGCCTGACCTTCGTTCTGTCCCCCGCCCCTTGCGGCTGGGCCTCAGCCTCCCCAGCTGTGTAAAGGGGGTGGACCTGGGGACTTGGACAGTACCTGGCCTGCAAGTGACACACTTGGCCCACACAGGACATTTACGTTTTTCTCTTTGAATTCGTTGCCACTTGCCCGCAGTCCCCGCCGCTCCCTGTTACCCCTCACCGACCGCCTCGTTGTTTTCATTTCTTCTGTTGGGCATTTCTTCTCTGCTCCTCCATTTGCTCATAGGCTCGTCCCCATGGAATTCCCCTGCGGCTGCTGGCTCTGGCCTTCCTGGGTGATGGGGCCAAAGGGGAGAGCGGCGAGAGGCTGGTCCTTTACAAGCCAGATTCCAGAATGATGGGAGCAGAGAGCTCTGGGGGAGGGGAGAAGGTTCCCCGTGGGCTCAGAACTCAGGGTGGGGATGGGGTCTGCATACTGGTCTCTCAGGCAGCAGCTGTGTCAGGGACAGAGTTGAGACCAGAGCTGCAGGAAGGTGTGGGTGGGCCATCAGGGGTTGGGGGTGTGGTGTGGGAATGGCTGTGGGCAGCTCACTGCAGGATGCTGGGCAGGTGCCAGGCCTGCCCCTGACAGGTCATGGAGAGATTGTGGTTTGAGCGTGGCCCCCAGAACCCTGATACACTCCAGGAAGAGGCACCTGATTATAGCGCTCCTGGCCTTAGGGCTTAAAGATCTTGGAAATCCAGTCTGGCTTTAATCAGGCTACAGATAAGAACTAGCCTCCTCCCAGCCCGGCTGGGGCCGGCCCAGGCCTGGGTGCACAGTCCCCACCGGGCGTATTTTGTACTTTGCTCTTCCAGGCGCCTAGGGCTGGGCAGGTGGAGCTGCCTGTTGGTGTGGCCTTGAGATGGCATTGCCCCTGCTTGACAGGGTCGCAGGTTTCCTGTTGGTAACAGCCCCAAAGGGAAGAATGGTCAGTGGGTTGACCCACGCGTGTGTTAAATGTTTCCTGCAGTGACCCCAGAGAGCATGTGGGCTTTTGTCACCTCCATCCCCACTTGTGCTTTCCTGCTGGTATTCCTGCCTTCAGAAGCCCACCTGGCCTGTCTTTTACCTGCCTCCCCCAGGGAACCCTTCCTTACCTCTCCCCTTTCCTCTCGCCTCTCTGGATACACTGGGGTGGATTTGCATCCTGGCCTCTCTTAGCTGTGTGATCTTGGGCAAGTCATTTTACCTCTCTGAGCCCCAGCTTTACAGCTGTGTGTGCCCTGAAGCCACCCGTGGCCCAGGTGGCTGACCTGGGTCAGTATTTTGTGCCAATACCAAGCAGTTTTTAAGACTTTACTCAAAGTGTGGGCCTCGATGGGCAGCCTGGCTTTCTTATCCTGGGAGTAGCTGGGTGAGAGAGGTTTTAGGGATAGGGCTGAAACTTTAATTTTCTTCTCCTTGTCTGAGGCTCCTTTCCCTTTCTCTGCCCACTAGCATCTCCCTGTGTTCCTGAGCCCCCCAACGTCCTGAAGCCAGGACCTGGGTCACCCCACCAGCCCCACTTCCCCCTGAAATGAAGACAAGGCAGACAGAAAAAGGACTTTTCTTCAAAGCCCTGTTAGGGCCCAGCTCTACCTGGCCCAGTTCCAGCCACATCCGTGGAAAGGGTGTATGATCAACAACCTCAAAACAGTGAGATCGCAGCCTCAAACAAATCCTTTTGCCAAATCCTTTTACATGTTGCACGGGGGTGGTGACCTGAAAAAGTAACAGGCGTTTTCCAAAACCTCCAGCATCAAGGCCCACCCAGGGACTGGCATTGAAGGTACCTGGCTGAGGAGAGAGGGACTGTTTTCATTCTTAGCTATACTTTCTGTTCATTTATGGCTATCATTCATTCAGTGGATGTTTATTAGAATATCGGGGCAGCAGTAGGAAAAACATGTTTCATATGTGTTAGATCTGTGTTTCAGTCCTGGCTCTGTTCCTCTGAGACCTGGGACATTTATGTTATTTGTACTCTAGAAGGTTAATGTCCTTAACTTAAATGACTTGAGCTGCCCCCACTGCGGGGGGCGTCCTGAGGGTTGAGATGGGCGTGAAGGTGCCCACACATGGCAGGTGTGCGGTAGGCCACCACCGCTGTTGTCATTTTGTAGATGGTGTGCAGTATTAGACACCGTGGGGGGCACAGGCCGGGTGAGATGGGGTCCTTGCTACTGGAGCTCATGGTCAGAGAGGGTTGGCTACAGTAGAGCTTTGCTGTGTTTTGGGGGTTTCCAGCATCTGAACTTCTCAATTTACATGTCTTCCCATGGATCACGGAGGCCAGGCCATCCTGCACTTGGACGTGGACATGTGCTGGGTGTGGGCACATGCCAGACCACCTCCTGGCCCTGCTGTCCAGGAAGCAGGGACAGGGAGCATTCATGGCTGCGGAGGCAGGTGCCAGCTGGACGGGGAGGGCACGTGCCTGGGTTTGGGCCGCACAGTGCATCCTCTTCTGACTGCTGCAGGGCCCACTTTGCTTGTGCTTCAGGGTGCAGCCTCCCGTGCTGGGGTCCGGTTTCCGGGCATGGCTCTCCTGGCTTCCTGCCGACTATGGGCTGCATGCTGGCATTTTTAGTGGGGCCCTGTTCATGGCAGCCCTGGGGCAGTTCTGTGCTCACACCCCAGAACCCACTGGTCTCTGGGACTCGGAGTAACACATGCTGAGAACAGGGAGGGGGAGAAGGATTGCCATGCCTACCTGCAGGGAAGGGTCAAGGAAGACTTCTTGGAGGAGGGGGCATTCAGAGGGAACTTTGTGGGATAAAAGGCCTGGCGGGAGGAGGTTGTGGGCAAGGTTTGGACAAGTGTGACTGTGAGGAGAGAACATAGAATTCAGTTATGCAGGGGGTTCCTTCCTCCCTCCCTCCCTCCTCTTTCCTTCCTTCCTCCCTCCCTCCTGCTCCCCTTCCCCTTCCCCTTCCTCCCTTCCTTCTGGTCAGCCTGCCTCATTCAAAGCCCAGCTCCACCACTTGCCAGTACAGCCTGGCCCTGGCCTCATAGCCTCTTAGAATCTCTTTCCTCATCAATGAGATGTAAGTGACAGTAGTGTTCACCTGCTGGGGTCTTTGAGGAGTAAAGAGTCGAGGACAGTGCCTCGTGAGTGAGTGAGTCGTGCTGGAAGCCAGGACCGTTGGTAAGCAGGTAACCCTGACCTCAGGCCTGCCATCGGCAGTGGTAAGAAAGGCCAGGGCAGGCACAGAACACTGTGCCCCTCAGACTCCTGCCCAGGGTTAGTCCATGGCAGCTGTGCAGGATCAGCCGACACCTGCTGCCCCGACTCTGTGTCGACGCGAGAAGTACACACGGAGCGTCTGCGCTGCGCTCTGTGCGGCTCGCGTCCTTTCTCCTTCCAGCCACTCGACACCTTGTGAAGCAGGTGCAGGTACCCTCCTTCCTTTCTAACAGGGGAGGTTAAGTGCCTCGCTCCGCCCCAGGGCCATCCAGCACGTGGGCCAGGACCTGGCACCGGCTCCCTCTGCCTCGCAAGCTTGGCTGTTTCCACAACCCCATGTGCCCCCCGCGCCGGGGGTCAGGGGAGGCAGGCTTGGCGGGGGACAAGGGCAGCACGCCAGAGTGGCCACAGAGCCACGGCCTGCTCGGGCCTCAGGGTGGCCCCCCGAGGAGGGAGTGTGTGAACATCCCCTCTGGGGAAGGCTGGGAGCTCACCAGCTAGAGGAGGCGGAGGAACGGGCCCCCGAGACCTGACCCAGCGCTGGCCTTTGACACATACCGCGTCCATGGTCGGTGGCGGGGGGTGGGGAGCGGTCACGGGCAGTGTGACAGGGGACCCTTGTGCTGTGGCGGGGGGCTTGGACCTCACTCTGTCTTTGGTGGGAGCTGGTGCAGGTGGGGGTGGCATGGTGGGCAGAGAGCTGCCTCTTCCCCTCCCCCTGCTCTGTTCTTGTACCTTAGGGCCACGCCCGGGACCCTGGGCCCAGGCTCTGTTCATAGCAAGAAGCAAACCTTGGTTCGTGAAGCCCCAAGGATGGGCCCCAGGCTTAACATCTGCCCTCACGCAGACCCTCAGAGTGCTCAGTTCTCTGGTCTGTAAAATGGGTGTGGAATCACCTGACCGTTCTCTCCTCCCAGGTGAATGGTAAGGATGAAGAGCCTGCCAGATGTGTGAATAGGTAGGTTTTAAAATTAAGGCAGTTTACCCAAATGGAACAAAACGTTTCCTGAAACCATGGGAGATGCGCTGGGCGTTCCTTGGGTAGCCTGTGTTGGAGGTGGGGGGACCCCAGTGTGTGCTCTCACCCCATCCAGAAGAGAATGGTCATTTGGGGGTCTGGGGAGCTGGATGCAGAGGCAGTGGGTCTGCAGAGCAGGGCCCCCTCTGGAGGAGTTGCCGAGGGCAGAGAAGGTCCTGGAGAAGTGAAAACGCCCCTTTCCCTCCCACCTCGGCTTTGTGGACGGCAGTGGTGCCAGCCAGGGGCTGGGCTCAGCCCATCCAGTGGTATTGAGGCCACACACCGGCCCGGGCACTACCGGCCTGCTGGAGGTGCCGAGTGGGCAGGGCATGTTGATCCCGAGAGGCCACCGGGTGTCAGGAGCCACTTCAAGTGACCCTTTCCGGGGCTGGTGCCTCCTTTCCCCCCTTCAGTGGTAGCTGAAGCGCAGGGGGGTTGAGTGGCCACCGAGGCAGCGTCTGTGGGTCTTAGGTTTATAAAGAAGTAGACAGAGCGAAGGAGGATTCTTAGAGAAGTTCATGGGCCCATTAATTGAGGAAATCCTGTTCCAAACAAGGAGGTGGGGATGCAGGGTGTTCCTGGGAAGCAGTGAGCAGGAAGGAGTCTTGCTTGGCCGACAGGAGCCTGGGGAGGGCAGATTGGGGCCGGACCCCAGCTGGAGGCAGGCACGCAGGAACTCTGGGCTTGGGCTTCCTTTGGTAGCATAAAGGGAGTCATGGGTGGGCTTTTGTCGTGGCTGGGCCCCCTCGGGAGCTGGGTGCAGGGGGATGCCCTAGCAGCCGAGGGGGGCAGTCAGTGGCAGGAGCACAGGGAACTTACTGCAGAACTTGGGAAACAACTTTTGGGGCTCAGTTCAGAGAAGAATTGAGCAAGAAACAGGGCACAGGTATTAGGAGTAGTTGTCGAACATCTTATTTTCTGGCAGGATCAAGAACTGAGGTTTTCCACTAAATGCATTGTTTTAGGTAGTTGCCTGGAGCTTACCTCTTTGTCTTCTGAAAAGTGGTTTTACAGGTTTAACCATATATATCCCACTCCTCTTTCCTTTTTAAAAAAACAGTATATGGGATACAATTTAATCCTTTTTCTTACGTTATTGTACAATTAGAAACAACCAAATGTTAAATGGTAGGGAGTTGGTGAAATAAATGATGCTTTATTGGTCTTTAAATGGCAGTGACTTAGAAGAACATGTAATGCCATACGAAAATGTCCATTACAGCACACTTACTTAAAAAGTAGGATCCAAATCTGTTTATGTAGTATGATCTTTCCCTTTTAAAAAAAGAGTATATGGGATACAATTTAATCCTTTTTCTTACGTTATTGTACAATTAGAAACAACCAAATGTTAAATGGTAGGGAGTTGGTGAAATAAATGATGCTTTATTGGTCTTTAAATGGCAGTGACTTAGAAGAACATGTAATGCCATACGAAAATGTCCATTACAGCACACTTACTTAAAAAGTAGGATCCAAATCTGTTTATGTAGTATGACTCCAGTTTGGGGAAAATATATCTAAAAATTGGAGGGATGTATATACCAAGGCAGTATTGGTTACCTCTGAAATCAAGGAAGAATTATCTGGTGTGAATAAGTAACTTGGAATTTAAACATCTCTTACAAGGAGCAGCTATTAATTTGATCAGGAAGTCGCATTACTTCATAGCCACATCTGATATCTTTCCAGTCAGCCTGATTTTCTTTGTCTCCGCTGTGGAACGCTCTAGAACCTGAGCTCCTGGCAGGCAGAGGAGCCCGAGTCCCATTTGGGCTTCTTGGGGCGCCAAGTGGCATTACTGTCTTGGGCTTTCGGACCGCACCCTTCTGGAAGCTGTGTTTGTGTTCCAGCCCCGCCATTTCTAGCTGCTGTTCTTGAGTCCCGGGCCTGGCTCCCCTGTGTGAAGGGGCCGAGCCTGCAGGTGGCTGCGAAGGTCAGGCTGCTCCATCCTGGAGTTAGATCGAAGCCTGAGCTGGGCCTTCATCTGTGGTTGCCATTTCATTCCAACAGTGAGGCCCAACCTTCGTGCTTCTTGGAATACCTTAAAGAATCCTTGCTAAGTTTTGAATTTTTGTTAAGAGTCAGTGTGAGTTTGACCCCCGGGCCTGTCTGAAATAAAGGCAGATGCCCCCTCCCCGCCCTTGCAAGCAGGTGGGGTCTGACCTCCTGGGTAAAGAAGTGCTCTCCATCTCTTTGCCTGTCATTCTTGCCCTGCTGACCATGCGAGGGACATGGAGGTGGCTTTGTCCTGGGGCCAGGGGCTTGGCGGGGAGGTGTGCTCTGGTTGGGGGGTTGCTTTGCGGCCCCCAGGGATTGGGACTGACTCAGCCAGGCTCTGCCCCAGAGCAGGGAGCCGCCCAGCGAGCAGGGGACAGCCCTCAGGGCCAGCCTTGTGCAAGAACAGCCCTGACATGTGGGGTCACTGCCCAAGAAAAAAGGAGCATTGTTGAGCGGATGAGGGTGGGGAGAATATCGGGGTTTTCACTAGCCGGAGGCTCTGTTCTGGGGTTTTCCCAACTCCCCAGCGATCCCCACTGTGGTCTGGGCTGCACCCCTGGCAGGTACAGCCTTTTTCTTCCTTCGAGATAGCCTTGCTTTGGTAGCTGTCCATCTCTTCCAGCCCCTCCTGGCTCTGCTCCAGGGAGATTTTTCTTAGCATTTCCCAGCTCTGAGAGCCATCCTCTCCCTGCCCCCTGGTACTGAGATGAGTGGGAGAGAAGGCAGCTCGTGTTCTGGGTCATGATCCCAGAGCAGAGAGAATAGGGTCAGTGTTCCCAGGCGATGGGTCCGAGCTTGGGGGGTGGGGGCAGGGGGGAGAAAATATGGAGCCGGACAGGGGAGCCCTCTGCCCCAGGGACCTGCACTGCTGATTTGGGACCTGTGGGGGGAGCAGTGGGGAGGGGCCAGCAGCCAACGGAACAAGTCTGGAGGGTCAGATGGGCTGTGTGCCCCTGGCAGCGTCTTGGAGAAAGCCGTGTTTATTAACCGTTGGTGACGTCAGAAGAATGTGTAATCAGCTGCTTATAAGAGGAGCCTAAGTCCCATTTCTGTGTGTTCTCTCCGTCTTTTGAGTTTATCTTAAAATCCTAAACCTCCACGAGACGTTTGCAGTTTTTCTCATTGTGACCTTGACCATATGCCCTTTGGACATTGCAGTCCTCCGCACCCTGCAGGCATCCCGGGGCAGGGCTGCCAGCAGGAGGGGACAGTGTCTGTCTCGTGTCCTCTTCTGTTCCCTGTGGCCCTCCAGGCTGCCGATCATGAGCTCCTTGGGAAGGGGGCAGATTTCACTGATTTCGTAATTGAGGCTTGGGGAAGGGGTGGCCCTGGTGAACACGCCCTCCCACCTGTTTCCATCCTCTCTTAGGATGTTCTTTGGGAATTAGAGAACCATGAACTAGTTATCAGAAGTGCTCAGGTCAAGGCTGGGAAGCAGGTAGCCACCTGGCACCACATACTTCTTCCCACCAAGTTTTGTCTGGGACATCCAGGCCCACGGTTCAACGCCATGGGCCCCAGAATGTTATGGACCCCTGGCCGGGCCACGCCCAGGGTCCCGGCCTTCAGGTCCCCGGCTGACTCAGGTTTGGTTGAACCCTGGCTTTGCTGTCTTCTAGTACCAAGGAGGGTTAGACGGGTGCGGCGCTGCAGGGCACTAGTCACCGCTCAGCCTATGGTTATTGCTGTCCTGGATGGCCTCGGTGGTGCCTGGTGGACCACTCCTTCCCATTCCTGGTGTCAGGTTCAGCCATGCCGGTTTCTGCTGCCCCTTCCAGCAGCCCTGCTCTCCGAGCCCTGTGTCCGAGGCAACGCTGCCTCTTTGGCCATCTGCTGACCTCCCATTCTCCCTGGATTCCAGATGCAGGATTTCCCTGGCACTTTGGTCTGCACGGCTGATTTGGGACTCCCTGGTAAATGGGTGCAGATGTGCGCCCCCAGACATACCTTCACGGCTCTGCCCACTGGCCACCTCCTCTGAGTGGACTTCCTGACCACCTGCTTGAATAATTGCACCTTCATTTGCGTCCCTGCCACACTCTTGGTCATTCTGGAAGAGCTGCTGTTCTCTTATGCCTCACTGCCCCGTGGTGCCTGCGTCTGCCCCCGAGAGCCTTCCCTGCCACCCTGGCCTGGGGTCAGGTGCATACACAGCGAGAGCTTAGTTCCTGTGTGTTGAATGAATGACTGTGTAGTAGCCTGACCAGGTCCCCGGCATCAGCGAGGGGATGAGACAAGGGACGGTGCGCAGGGGTGAGCAAGGCATTGTCCTGGGAGATTCCAGGGGAGAGAGGCGTGTGCTCAGCAGCAGGCCGGCATGCAGGCCATGGGTGCCCAGAGAACCAGCCCCTCAGTGCTGCCTGCGGTGGGGCGGGGAGGGAAAGGCCTGCGAGGAGCCGCCAGGCCTGAGATGTGAGGGGTTTGCAGGAGGGTGGGGACGTCCAGGCGGAGGGGCCCACCGAAGCCTGGGTCCAGCCGTAAGGGCCCGCTGCCCTGTGTGCTGGAGCTGTGCAGCCTGCTCTGCTGCAGCTGTGACTTGTCCTCTCCACCCGGTGAGTTCACTGCCGCGGCTCTCATCTCAGTTTCTTTTCTTTCTTTTTTTTTTGCGGTACGCGGGCCTCTCACTGCTGTGGCCTCTCCCGTTGCGGAGCACAGGCTCCGGACGCGCAGGCTCAGCGGCCATGGCTCACGGGCCCAGCCGCTCCGCGGCACGTGGGATCCTCCCGGACCGGGGCACGAACCCGCGTCCCCTGCATCGGCAGGCGGACTCTCAACCACTGCGCCACCACGGAAGCCCCTCATCTCAGTTTCTGACTTGACCTTGCTGGGCGGGTCGGCACGCATCCATTCAGCCAGCAGGGACATTTGCCCGAGTCCCCACCTCACGCGGGTGACTAGGACATGCCCCGCCCTCTGAGGAGGGGAAGCAGAGCAGACAGATCATCTCAACCCAGGATGGTCAGTGCTATGGCAGAGCCCACCTCCCATGTCCATTCCTGGCAGAAGGTTCTGGAAATGCACACAAATAAATGAGTATAGGCATAACCGGGCAGAGGGACTGGAGTCACCTTCTGAGGATGCTTGTAGGCTCCCCGGAGAGAAGGAGTTTTCTGGGTCAGGATCAAGGAACTCAGGGGTCTCCTTGCCTTCCAACAAATCCCGCTGCTTTACCTTTGGGTTTTCTAGAGTCTCCCCCTCCTGCAGAGACAGGAAGGGGTGGTTGCCATAGGAGCTGCTGGATGCTGCGGGATCTCCCTCCGAAATCAGCCAGCCTCTGAGGGACTGGCTGGGGCAGGCTGCTGAGGGAGGGCACCGCGACCAGGGTGTTGGATCAGAGGTTAGGAGGGACCTATGGGGAAAATATTAGATCGCTTTTGGGGGCTCAAAACTTTGGGGGTCTGGGACCTGGTGTCAGAGCCCACTCTTTTTGTTTTTTTTGGCTGCTGGGTTTTTTTTTTTTTTTATGTTGGGTCTTCGTTGCTGTGTGCGGGCTCTCTCTAGTTGTGGCGAGCGGGGGCTACTCTTTGTAGCGGTGCGCGGGCTTCTCATTGTGGTGGCTTCTCTTGTTGCGGAGCACGGGCTCTAGGCGCGCGGGCTTCAGTAGCTGTGAGAGCCCACTCTTTTCTTCCACTCCTATCTTTGGAGAAAGGCTGTGGCCAGCACCCCGTACGCCTACCGCTTCACAGGCATCTGTCCTGTGTGCACACCCCACCCCATCCTCGGTCCCCAGCCACTCGGTCCCTGTATATTCCTGCTTCTTCCCTCCCTACCCCTGTTACTGCCCTGGTTCTACACCTTTCTCTTTGCCCCTGGGGTGCCCAGGAGCCCTCCTGTGCCCTGGTCTTATCCTGCTACACACGCATACACAGCCATTCTCTCCCATTACAAACCCTCCCTGGCTCCTGAGACCCCGAGGGATCTGTGTGACCCTCTTTCTGGCTTCTCCTCTGTCCCCAGACTCCCACCTCTTCTCTGACCTGAGCCCCTTCACACGCGCTGGCCCCATCGCCCGCTGCTCAGGATCAGTTCCAGTGTGGCCTCTTCCCTGACGAAGCTCGCTGTCTTTCGGTTACACTCCTCACCCCCGACCCTGGCTGTCCTCACCCCTTGCACGGTCCTCCACTCGTGCCCGGGCCACCCCTGTGGTCACTGTGTACTGATTCCTGGTTGGTTATCTCTCTGCCTTCGGCCCTGGTCCTTATGCCTGTGCCTAGCAAGGGGCCGCCAGGCCCAGAGGAGGTGCTGGGGGATGTTTGATGGGAAGAGTGTCCCCTATGTGCAGCATTGATAAAGGCTCCTGCTAAGATGAGAAAAAGTAACTACGCGCTAGGCTTGGCAACCCTGTGCGTTGATACAGTGGCAGTTTCTTCGAGTTCCTCTGAGGTGCAGCTGTGCTCGTGCAGTTAGTTTAAATTCGATGTCACCCCCTCCAGGACCTTCCTGAACCTTGTCCCCCCGTCCCCCAGGCTTAGTTTGGGTGACCCTTGGGTCTTCCTCTCACCTGCAGTTAATAACAAATTCCACTTAGTCACAGGCCTCTGAGCAGAATCTATGACAACACTTTTGCATTTGCTGATTTAATTTTTTTTTTTAACATCTGTATTGGAGTATAATTGCTTTACAATGGTGTGTTAGTTTCTGCTTTATAACAAAGTGAATCAGCTATGCATATACATACATCCCCATATCTCCTCCCTCTTGCGTCTCCCTCCCACCTTCCCTATCCTTCTAGCTGGTCACAAAGCGCTGAGCTGATCTCCCTGTGCTATGTGGCTGCTTCCCACTAGCCATCTATTTTACATTTGGTAGTGTATATATGTCCACGCCACTCTCTCACTTCGTCCCAGCTTCCCCTTCCCCCTCCCCGTGTCCTCAAAACTACAGTGAGGTATCACCTCACACCGGTCAGAATGGCCATCATCAAAAAATCTAGAAACAATAAATGCTGGAGAGGGTGTAGAGAAAAGGGAACCCTCTTGCACTGTGGGTGGTAATGTAAATTGATACAGCCACTATGGAGAACAGTATGGAGGTTCCTTACAAAACTAAAAATAGAACTACCATACGACCCAGCAATCCCACTACTGGGCATATACCCTGAGAAAGCCATAATTCAAAAAGTCATGTACCACAGTGTTCAGTGTAGCTCTATTTACAGTAGCCAGGACATGGAAGCAACCTAAGTGTCCATCGACAGATGAATGGATAAAGATGTGGCACATATATACAATGGAATATTACTCAGCCATAAAAAGAAATGAAATTGAGTTATTCGTAGTGAGGTGGATGGACCTAGAGACTGTCATACAGAGTGAAGTAAGTCAGAAAGAGAAAAACAAATACTGTAGGCTAACACATATATATGGAATCTTAAAAAGAAAAAAATGGTTATGAAGAACCTAGGGGCAGGACAGGAATAAAGATGCAGACTAGAGAATGGACTGGCTGATTTAATTTGTAGACCCTGGGAAAAACCTGCATCTGATTTCATTTCTCCGCCCTGCTTTAGGAAGTGGAGCCTTTGCCGTGCTCGCGGGCTTTTTCAGCTCTCTGCTTTCACTCTGAGTCTCTTCCTGGTGTCTCCTTGTCGAGGCCTCCTAAGCGCCTCTGAGCAGCTGCTGCCGCAGTGAGATGGAACTGCCAGGCCCTTTGTGGAAGGCCTGGATGCAGGCCCACCCCCGGCCAGAAGGGCTGGCCTCGCAGGGTGCGTGAGCTGTCCTGTCACCACTGTCACCCGTTGACCTGAGCTTAAAAGCTGAGCTTAAAGATAGCTGCCCAGAGCCGTCGAGTGCATTGCAGTCTCCCCGTCACGAGTCTTAGCAACCTGTCAGGGTCACCACGTGCCACTCCGGGAAGTTGCTGATCAGAAGTGCGTCAGGCTGCCCCCTCCCGTGTGGTGTGTGGTGATCCTTGGGAACTTTCTCCCATTGCAGGGCAGGGGTGGGCAGATACATTGCCTAGGATTTTCTGTGGTGGTTTGGTCAAGTTTCTACATTTCTGTGACCCGGCATTCTCTAGAATTCTCCCAAGTAAGTTCGGGAAGGGTTCTAGCACCAACTTTCTCCCTCTGTCAGTGGCCAGTGCACACGAGCATTTTAAAATACTTGAGCCCTGCGCTAAAGATGCCAGTTTGACTTGATACTACCCAGCGCCTTTTCAAGCGATTTGGAGAGCACTGAACTTCTCTTTTCCATGGGATGTGTTTAATTTTTTAAAAATGCTTTCATTAACATTACATCAAATACCAGTTTGGAAACTGCCTCAAGGGATGCTCTCTTTGGACTGGAAATAAATGACTATAGAAAGGATACTGCTTTGGGGCTTGAAAAATAATCTTTGCAGGCTTTGTAGAAGTTTGACTCAAAGTTTTCCTTTCTTATTGTTAAAGAGGAGGCACAAAGAGTATGTATTTTTGGCCTGGAGAATTCTTAGCCGCTTGTGATGCGAGCTGCCAGTTGCCGTTCTGTGAAGATTGTGGAGATAAAGGCAACATTGAGATGTATTTTCCATTGTCAGCA
>NW_006781401.1:1145408-1159766 GCF_000442215.2 Lipotes vexillifer | reverse complement strand
CAGGGAAAAAAAAAACACCCTGGGCTGGGAGCCAGGGCTGGGCAGGGAGCAAGGGGGCATGGTTTGGGAATCCCAGCTGGGGGTGGTCAGCTATTCTCATCCCACCAGCTCTGGGTACCATCCCCGGGGCCCTCATATTACAGACAAGGAAAGTGATGGCCCCCCCGTTACTCGGCCGGTCAGTGCAGGCTCCTGACCTGCCCCTTTCAGAGTATCCTGGTTTTTGAAGTTCTTTCTTAAGCCCTCTGTTCTGTGAGGCCATAAAATTGACAACTGTGCATGTTAAGTGCTTCCAGTGTGTTTGAGGCCGGTTGCCGACACCTCACAGGTGTTAACTTCCAGAGTGGTCTCTTCAGAGAGAACTGAGAGGTAACTCCCTGCCCAGCGCCCTCTGGGGGCTTCCCCTCCCTCTGGGGACACCTTCCCAACTCCCAGTCCCGTCCTTGGCAGCTCTACACAACCTGCCCCATGTCCTTGTCCCCCTCCCCCTGAGACACGCCCCCCCCCACCGCAGTGCAGTCTGGGCTCGGGGCCCCACCTGGCTTTCCCCGTCCCTCCTCCATCATTCCTGGGTCCTTCTCCTTGTTCAGGTCTCAGCTCAGATGGTGGGTCCCTGGGGGAGGCCTTGCGTTAGTTCCCTGGGCTGCCCTGTAACAAATTCAAGATGGTGCGGCTTAAACTACAAATGTATTGTCTCACAGCTCCGGAGGCTGGAAGTCGAGATCAAGGTGCCATCGGGGTGGGTTCCTTCTGAGGCTGTGAGGGAGGACCTGTGCCAGGCCTCTCTCCTAACTTCTGGTGTTACTGGTGATCTTTGGTGTCCTTGGCTTGTAGATGCATCACCCTGATCTCCACCTTCATCTTCACGTGACATTCTCCCTGATGTGTGTCAGCACCCGAATTTCTCCTTTTTATAAGGACACCAGTAATATGGAGTTAGGGGCCCACCCTACTCCAGTATGACCTCAGCTTAACGAATTACATCTGCAATGCGCCAGTTCCTAAATAAGGTCACCTTCTACGGTACTGATGGTTAGGACTTCAGTCTAACCTTTTTGTGGGGGGGACAGAATTCAACTCCTAACAGGCCTTCTCTGATGAGTCCGTCCCACACCCCCCACCCCAGTATGCTCGCTACACTGATTTTATTCATGTTGTGACGCTTGATGGCCACCTGAAATTATTTTATTTATTTGTTTATTGTCCACCTTCCTCCACTAGAGTATCAGGTCCTGAGACAGGGACCTGGGCCATCCTGTCCACTATTGTATCTTCAGCACTCAAGCAAAGCCAGGCACAAAGGGTTCACTCACAGGAACTGCTGAGTGAGTGAACGAATGCATGGCTGGATGCACGGGTGGGTGAAAGGATGAGCCAACGGCTGAAAGAGCGGCCCTACGAAGCAGGTGCTCTCATCCCCACACACTGAGATTCCGAGAAAACATGGCCAGATTGAAGAAGTCTTTGGTGTCTGATTCGCGAAACAGTAGCGGTTTCTCTTTTATTTAAATCTTAAAGAGCAGAAGCAAGGATTGCCGTTATTGTGTTCTCGACGTTTGAGAGTTTGTCAAATGAGACACGTCTCACCCCGTGTGCTTTTGCACATCCTGCGGTCATGTTGTGCTCCCTGCAGACACTCACCTCTGTGGCCCGCGGAGTGCCGTTCTCTCACACCTCCATCACCTCGTTGGCCACGCGTGTCGTTTGGGTGGAGGATGCAGCACGCGTTGGGTACCAACTTCAAGTCTACCATCTGGGAGGGAAGCTGGCATCCAGGTCAGTCAGTGCTTGATCTGAAATCCTCGGTAGGAAGTGCAGGGAGAAAGGTGAGAGCCAGTGCAGGGCTGGGGTCGGGGGGGCTCTGGAAAAGGGATGGTGGCGTTTGAATTGAGCTGGCTGAGAGCTCAGATGGAGAGCCTCACCCCGTCTCAGCCCAGGCTTTTAGCTTTGGGATGGTCAGATGAGGTGAACGGAAGCCTCTCTGTGGGGACTGTTGTCCTTCTGCCTCTTTTCCTCATCCACCCTCTTGGGTCCTTGAGGGTCAGTGTCTGGTGACTCTCCGATCCTGCATTATACCTGGTTGTAGACAGGCACCCGTGGGAAGGGGCCCTCAAGACGCTCATGGTCTGCTTGGGAGGGCAAGACTCAAGCCCAGGAAGCCATGTGGGTGACCGAGGGGTGGCTCCTCCTTTGCTCTTTTGTGCTGTGGTTGGAGCCCGGCCTTTCTAGCCCCCGGAAGTTCGTGGCCTGCTAGCTTGGCTGAGAACGCAGCTACTGTAAGGCCTTGGGCCTCTTGAGCTCCCTGTGGAGGCCAGGCCTCCTCTCTGCGGGGTGCACGACCTAGTGCTGGAACTGGGGCGTCCACATCACCCTGCTTGTCCCCTGGGCATGTATCCTTGTTTGCTCTGTGGCCCCAAGGCACCCTCGACTTTCTCACCCTGCCAGGCTCAGGGTGTCTGCAGCTTGTTCCTGGGGCCACTTGGACTTCTGCAGAAGACTTCGATTGGGGGTTCCAGTGGGCCCTGTGGAACCCCCTCCCTGAGCACCGTGTAGGCATACTAAGCTAGGGGACCTTGGGGGTCCTGGCCCCTGGGAGCCGGGACAGCATGCTGAAAACAGAATGAGGGCGATGGCTGTGGGGAAAGGAGCAGGTAAGAGACTGGGGTCAGAAATCCCTTGGGCCTGCCCCCCACTGGCAGTGCCCTTGGGCAAGTTACCTTGTCCTTCTGTCTTCATTTTCTCAGTGCACAATGGGGATAACATTTACTTGGAGGGGTGGCTGTATAAGTGCTCAATAAACATTGTGTGAATGGATGGGTAGGTTGATGGGTGGATGGTCTAAGTCTCTAGCCTCAGGGAAGCATTTCAGCACATGTTAGCTGGTCTCTGGCACAGCCGGGCACTGTGCCAGGCTACGCAGGGGTCACAGGGAGGAACAGGACACAGTCCTGGACCTCAGCGAGGGCACACAGGCCAAGGAGCACTCTTTTTCTGAAACTCACCAGTGGTGTAAGCATCATGCCTGGGGCCCAGAAAAGTCCTATCTGAACCCCAAGGACAGTTACTGGTTGGTCTCGGAGGAAGCGGGTCCAGCAAGCACTGTGACTGATGAGGGTTTGGAGGGCCCGAGAGTCTCCAGGAAGGGAGAGCTGACACTGCTCCTTGGCACCGTGCCTGCCGGAGGGCCTGCTGAGGGCTCAGCCCGGCATTAAGGCTTTGCCAACACTGTCTTAAATGTTAGAGGCAATGACTTCCCCAGCTCTTTGAGATAAAGTTGGCTTGCAGATTCCCAGAACTTTGGAGCTGCACGCAAGGGGCCTTCATCATTAGGCCGTTGAAGGAGTTGGCCCTTCCTCTTCTGGGGGAGAAGGGGGTTATCCACGCGTCTGCCTCAACCAGATTGTTGTTTGTTATGCTAGTAATTGGAGACCAGTTGCTGAGAGATTGGGGCATGGGTCAGGGAGTGTTGGGTCAGAGGCTGCCTGGGTGACCAGCGTCTGTGCTTGGTCCAGCCTGCAGGTCTTGGTGGCCAGTCCCACGTGACCCCCAGCTCCTGAGGTCTCTGAGGGCCACTTTGAGCTCCTTTGGGAGGGAGAGTCGCTCTTGCCGGGAGGGGCCTTCGGGCTGCTCTCCTCTGTCATCTTTTGGAACCAACCCCGCCAAGAAACACGGGACTGGGGCTGCATCCTCCGAGGCCAGGCACCCTTTTGCAGTCTGTCCCTGAGGCACCAGACCTGACTTTTCTCTCAGGAGAGCCCTGCTTCTGCCCGGCGAGGCCTTTCCATGTTGCATATGGCAGTTCTGTCCCCGCTCCTCAGACCTGTGGAGAGTCCAGAGGAATAAATCAGACTCCTGCGCACCTGCCGTTCATCAGGGCCATTGAGTCTGGACCTTGGCTGAGTCAAAAACTTTTCATCTAGTGACTTGCGTTGGAAGTCACAGCTGAAAACACGCCATCCGCAGGGGTGAATTGAGGGGCAGAAAAGGGATGGAAGGAAAGCCCCAGGTGCCCGGGGCACCCTTTGGCTTAGTGGCTAATTGTGTGGCTTTGGCAGGAGAGAGACCAGGTTCCCATGCAGCTGTAATGGGATGACCTTGGGCAGGCTACTTAACCTGTGACCCAGTGTCCTCACCTGCACCTCCTGCGGTCAGCGCTTATTAGCTGGTCTGCAGCCCAAAGTCAGGACTCTGTGTTACTTATCAGCATTAACAATGATGGTCCATTTTAATGTGGCAGCGTGAACACGTTGAGGAGTCTAATATGAGCTAGGACAAGTGACCTAGCTTTGCAGAATTCAAATTCCCGTCTGCACCTGAGCTCTTGTTAACAGTACGTGGGGGAAATTTCCACTGGTCATCAGTAATGTGAAGACCAAGAATAGGGAAATGGAATAGCTGATCTTTTTGAGTGCACAACTGAATAGGAAAAACATACCTCCTGCAATTCTCCTTTACTGTCACAGTTTTACACACTCACCATGTCTGATAGCAGATGTCGGGGGGCTTTTCCCACGCCACGCAATCCTGCGACACCAGCTGGGTGTCCCACGGTTTAACTCAGTTTCGACCCTGACCACCTGGAGTTGAGTGTCAGATGCCACAGGGTAAGGACTCAGTCCCACTAGATGAATCCTTGCAGACTTATCAGATGCTGATTGCAAGTTTAGGTTGTTACCTGTGCTCCTGAGCCCTCACAGGTTCCCATGACCCCCTCCTCTAGTTTGATTAATTTGCTGGAGTGGCTTCCGGAATTCAGGAAAACAGTGGACTTACTATTTACCAGATTATTACAGAGGGTTATGGGAAAGGATACAGTTGAACATCCAGGTGGAAGAGGTGTGTCAGGCAAGATGCGTGGGAAGAGGCTTCCGTGCCCTCTGAGCGACCCAATCTCCCGGCACCTCCACGAGCTCACCAGCCAGGACGCTCCCTGAACCCTGTACCTGTGGAATTTTCTATGAAAGCTTCATCACAAAGGCATGATTTGTCACGATTTCATTTTCCAGCCACCCCCGCCAAAGGATAGGGAGCGGGGCTGAAAGTTGCAGTCATGGCTTGATCTCATCATGCCTTGATCTTTCTGGTGACCCGCCCCTATCCAGCCCACCAAGTGTTGCCCCATCAGAATAAAAGACACTCCTGTCATCCAGGAAAACCCCATTTGAGGACAGCTCTGTGTGGTCACCCCCCTTGGAACCTGAGTTTTCAGGCCAGAAGCCTCATTGTCCTGGCACCGGTGCACGGCTCCTGCACACGTGCTCTGTGTTGGGCTCCGTCCTAAGTAATTTACACACATTAACTCGTTCAATTCTCACAACAGCCTGAGCTGGGGACCCGTGAGAGCGACACAGAGCTTAAATAATGTGCCAGGCCTCATAGCTTCACAGCCACTCCTAACAAGACCCGGCTGCCGAGCATGATTGTGAAATGGTAACCACACCTGCCTGATGTCCTCGCTGGCTTCACTTGCAGCCTTTGCCGTTGAGAGGTCAGTTGCAGCCTGTCTGGGTGTTCAGAGAAGTGTAGACTTTTTTTGAGCAGCCCAGGCCTCTGGGTAGAACACCTTGCATGTTGCATCCGGAGAGGATGAATGGCCCCCAGCGGGAGCAGGTGTGGGAGCCAGTTTTTCTGAGTCCCCAGCCTCGCCGATGAACCTGCTTCTTTTGTATCTAGCTGGTTATTGATCATGTCAGGGAAGCACGTGCGGGAGTTTGGGAGCGAAGGGAGAGCTGGAAGTACAGCCCAGAGAACCCTCCAGAGAGCTGAAACCCTCTGCCTTTGATCTCATCCCAGCACCCCACGCCCTTCCCCCATCCACACTCTCCCTTCTGGGGACTGTATTAAGGTAGACTAACTGCCAAAGCCGGCAACCCCAAATTCTTAGTGGCTTAATGCCCTGAAGACTTATTAGTTGTTCATACCACAGCCGAATTCGGGTCCCCTAGGCATTGGAGTCTTCCGCTGGGTCCTCGGCTTCCAGCCTGCAGATCAGGCATGAGAGAGGGGCGGTTATGGGCCACCCCTCACCCTACCCCCGCTGCCCAAGGTGCCATTCAGGGGCCAGTGCTGTAGGAAAAGCTCTTTCTGCTGAGGTGGTAGCTTAGGGCACCTGAGGCATTTGGAATTGATAGATACAGGAGAGGATTTAATGCAGGTGAGTCCTGCATCTTTGCAGCTGCCCCCTCTACCTGGATTACACCTCCCTTCCGCCGCCTATCTCTGGAGGTCCCATTCTTCCTTCTCCCCTCCATGGCTTGATCTGGACACCTCCTCCTCTGGGAGGCTATTTCAACCCTCTTAGCAGAAAAGAGTCACCCTGCTCTATGGAAGGTCCCTCCTCCTTGGTCTGCGTTGTTCACTCTGTTCTTTAAAGCTGCCAGCGCATTTAGCAAACGTTTACTGAGCTCTTGCCTGGAGCCCCGGTTCTAGGGTCCTGGGGATGCCAAGCCCCAGCCCTGGTCTTTGGGGATCTCACGGTCTTGTGGAGGAGACAGAGGGTTAAAGAAATACCTTTATACTTGGAAGTTACAGTGCAATCCTGGAGGGATGTGCAAGAGGGTCCTGGGGACACGGGTGAGACAAGGGAGCCATTAATTCTTCCTGTTTGGGGAGGGGTGAGTTCAGAAGTCTGGAAAAGGATTGAACTTCTGAGCTGGGACTTGGACGATGAGTAAGAGCTCACACGTGGACAGGGGGTTGTGGGGTGGGGGACATCCCAGGCAGAGGGCTCGCTCTGGCAGAGGAGCAGAGCACTGCCCTGTGCAAGGTCTGGGGCAGCTGGGGCTGCATCCAAAGTGAACAGAGATGCTCCTACGGCCGCCTGAGGCCCTGAGTTGAGGGGGCAGGGGTCGTCGTCTGTGCCTGGTGCACAGGTGGGGTCCAGAAAATACTTGTCGAATTAACAAGTGACCAAGCAGAAGCGGGAACTTGTCTGGAGGGCTCATGTGCCACATCTCTAAATGGAATGTTCTCATCCAGCCCTGGGAGGTGTAGTTATGACATCCTCATTTTATGAATAGGGAAACTGAGGCACAGAGCAGTTAAGTGACCTGCTCCAGCCCAGAAGCATCTCTGAGCCGGGAGGGGTTTCCAGGCGTCTGCTGTGCCCACTATCCCATCCTGTCTTCCTTGACCAGGTGGTGGGGGAGGCGGGGGGAGGCGGAGCCCAGCTCACCTTGGGTCGGGGCCTGGGCATGATGGGGTTGCTTGTTTCGGAGGTCAGAGGTGACTGTTAGGCCACCGGGGTCCGCGGGCCTTTGTTCCATCTCCTCCCAGCCCTCTCCCTCCACCCTAGTCCGCCTCACTGCCGCCTTCGCTGAGGAAACAGCGAAGGGGGCCCTTGTTCTCTCCGAGTTCTGAGTGCTCACAGAACAGCATCCAGCGTTGGCCTCACAGGGTGCTGTGAATTGGAAACGTGGCGCCTGCAGACCTCCTCTGGCCACGGCAGGCAGCCCTTTCATCGGGACACCTTGTGACTGGCTGAGAGGGACCCTTTCTGAGGAAGAGAACAGGTCCCTGGGAAAGTTCCCTTTTCTGCGAACAGAGTGTGGTCAGAAAAACGAAATGGCACAACTGAAGTGAGTTCACTTCCACCCGAGCCCCCATCCCCACTGCATCTGGGAAACGAAGCCTCTGAGGTGCCTCCCCTGGTCCCAGGGTTCCCTTCTGTGCAGCATCCTCCATCTGAGGGTCCCTCGTCTCTGACGCCCTCCCTCTCTGAGGGTCCCCTCTTCTGCAGTATCCCCCTCCTGAGGGTCCTGTCTTCTGTGGCCCCCGGTCTCTGCAGTGTCCCCTCCTCTGTGGCACTGCCTCTCCCTCCTGAGGGTCCCTCCTGTGTCATCCCCCCTCTGAGGGTCCCCTCCTCTGCAGGGTCCTGGGTTCTCTCCCACGTGCGCCCAGAGCCTGCTGAGTACCACTCCTGAGGATGCAGCCCCAGAGGGCCTTCTCCCCCTTCCCAGCCAGTGGGGAGAGACTGCCGGCTCCTTGGGGTAGACCCCCTCAGGATGACCAAGGCTTGTCTGGTCCCTGGAAGAAAGGCGGTGCTGGAGGGCCATTTATTTATTTATTTATTTATTTATTTGCGGTACGCGGGCCTCTCACTGTTGTGGCCTCTCCCGCTGCGGAGCCCAGGCTCCGGACACACAGGCTCAGCGGCCATGGCTCACGGGCCCAGCCGCTCCGCGGCATGTGGGATCTTCCCAGACCGGGGCACGAACCCATGTCCCCTGCATCGGCAGGCAGACTCTCAACCACTGCACCACCGGGGAAGCCCTAGAGGGCCTTTTAGAGCCAATGACAGCACTGCTTGTGTCCCAGCAAGGATGCTGCAGCGATGCTGAGTGGAGACCATCCAGGCCTGATGTGTGTCCTGATTGCTGTTCTTGTGAAAGGGTTTCACTGGCACAAAAACGCTTGGAAAATACACAAAGGAAGGTGGCCGGCTTCCAAAACTCAACTGTTTACCTTCAGTGGGGCGGCCGGGAACATGGGGAGCTTATTTTCCAAACAGCCCACGGTTGTCAGGTCTACAGGCCTTGGGTGATGCCAGGCGAGCATGAGCTGAGGGCATTTCCTGCCCACCTCCTTCCCCAAACGCACTGGGACCCCAGGTTCCTCTCAGGGGCTGACTCTGTCCCCTCTTGCTGCATGGGATATGTTCTCTCTGGGATGGGGTTTCTGAGGCCTGGGGTGCCCTGCCCAGCATCACCATGTGACCCAGTTCTCTTCCATCCGTGGCTGTCTTGGTCTGAAAATATTGGCCTCTTGTTCTGGTGCCTGTCACAGTGGAGCCGCGGTTACAACACAGATGGGCTTGTGTCTGTGGCACCTCTGAGGATGAGCTGTTCTCTGCCCGTCCTCCCACTTCCCACCGGCTGCTCTGCCTTCCTTCCAATTCTGATTTATTCTAGGAAGTGGAGTTGGATGGGAATGTAGTCATGAATCCGCGGGCAGAACCGGAAAGGTCCTTGGAGTTTCCTGTTTTTTATCCAAGGGGAAACTGAGGCCCAGGGATGCTGCTAGGCTTTTTGCACAGGCCCCAGGACACCTAGCAGCTTGGCTGCGGGCTGAGCCCATTGGCGTCACTGTGTGTCCAGGCCCCAGCTGGGCCGCCTCCCACCCGCGAGACCTTGCCCAGTCATTTATCCTCCTGGGCTCTAGGTGTCCTGGTCTGTGAAGGGGGACCATCACCCGCAGCTCCTGGCTGTGCTGTGAGGACAAATGCCGTTTCCCTTCCCCATCCAGGAGTCCCAGAAGATGGGCAGCTTCTCAGCTGGTCTCATTTTTGCTGTTTTTTACACAGGCTGGTCACCACGGGGAAGGATCGGTGTTCTTCAGTATTTTCTTTTGGTGAAGTCCACGGTTTTTTTTTTTTTTTTTTTCAAATAGATAAAATCCCTTAACATCTTTCCTGGCAGACAATAGAAAAGGGGAGTTAAGGATATCAGCAGAAAAGAGCTGGCACATTCCGAAGCCTTAACGGAAAAAGAGTTTAAATAAGGGAGGATAGCAAGGTGTGGGCAGGGGCAAAGGAGCCAGCAGGAGGTGGTGAGGCACCCCGAGAATATAGGGCTGTCACCACCCCAGGCCTCAGGGGACTAGGGGAAGGAAGAGCTTAGAGACGGTGGTCTCGGGAGAGGGGCCGCCCTGCGCAGTGGGGACGGTGGGAGCAAACACCCAGACTCCTCTCTCATCTTCTGCTGGTGCCTCCAAATGGCCGGACTCGGCCAGCAGCCAGGGGACAAGGCAGCCGGGTGGTCGTGGCTGTAGAGCACAGCCTCCCGTGGCACAGGGCAGGCACGGGGCGTGGGACAGGTGCTGAATGACAGGCCCGGCTTCAGCTCTGCCTCTGCCCTCTCACCGTGAGGTCCCAGGCAGGTCTCAGAAGTCTGTGTTTGTGGGATTCCTTCTCACTGTGTGGTTTGAAAATGAAAAGAAACGATCGGACATACGTTTTTAGCACAGTGCCTGCCTAGAGCTGTCACCGTGATTTCTTTATGAATGACTTTGAAACAAACAGCCAGGAATCCCGGAGGGAGGCCCCCCTGGGGGTGGGGCTGAGGGCAGGGATGGGGCTGGAGGCCGGCTCCGGCCTCTGCTGAGGCCACCCAGGGGGTCAGCCAGGTGCCGGGCTGGCGCCCGTCCCCTCCAAGGGAGCGGGCCATGCAGCTGGTGGCGGCCGCGTGCCGGGAGGCAGACATCTGGCCAGTCAGGAAGCTCGGTGTCAGGCGGCCCCGGCTGTTGGCAGGTGCTCCTGTCTTGGGGGTCAGGTGATGCCGACTGTCTGTCAGCCAGCAGCTCTGGCTCCCCCAGGACCCCATCTTCCTAACCCCATGCTCTTGAAAAAATAAACACGCCCCCCCCAGTGGAGCCGTGCCTCAGGGACCCCAGGCAACCCGGTGCCCCTCACTTTGTCATCACAGGCCCTGATCTCAGTGTGAAGTGCCAGCTTCTGGTCTCTCAAAGCAGCAGCTCTTAGATTCGCGCAGATCACCACTTTGCCGAGACTGTGTGTAGTTTTGTGGAGAGAGTGTCCGCTTGCATCTCAGTTCAGGCCTGGCCGTGTGACTTCAGTCGTTGGACTTGACCTCCCTGAACCCTGGTGTCCCCACCTGAGAAACCCGGGTGGTAGGGCAGCTGCAGTGTGGCCAGTAAATGCTTTCACAGAAAGCATTGATCCACAGAAACTTCGTCACCCTGATTCCATGTGTGTATTTTCTGTGTCCCGGGCCGCTTGGGGCTCAGGGACAGAAGTCTAAACACAGGGCCTGCCCCGGAAGGGCTCCACGTCCTCAGCGAGTTCATCCCATTCGTCCTGTCCTGTCCCACGAGTGCCAGCCCTCCTCCTGCCCCGTCTCTGTGCCGCAGGGACATGCAGAGGAGACGGGATAGACGGGGCAGCGGGCTCAGAAGCTGAAGTTGTTGTTTTTCTCTGTGTCTCCCGCTTGCAGCTGAACCTTAGCCGGCCAATCGAGGAGCAGGGCCCCCTGGACGTCATCATCCACAAACTGACCGATGTCATCCTCGAAGCCGACCAGAACGACAGCCAGTCCCTGGAGCTGGTGCACAGGTTCCAGGTGCGTGGAGGGGTGAGGCGGAAGGCCGGGAGTGGTTCCGTGCATTTCTAAAGCTGTGGAGCCGTCTTGCCGTGTACTGTGTACACACGGCTCTGCCACTGCCAAGAAGACATGGGCTTGTGGTCGGGCACTTCCCTGCCGGGGCCTCCGCCTCGTCGGAGGCGAGACGGGATTGAACCAGGGCACGGTTGGAACCCCCTCTGCCCTCTACGCTTAGAGACCTGATTTACCGATCTGAGCACTGCAGAGTCCGCACGTGCCTTTGTGTCCTCAGCGACACACAGCCGCAGCCACAGGTGTTGAGTTGGCACAGGGGCGGAACCCTCTTGCCACTCCTGGAGAAAGGGACCCCCAGGGGCCTTTGAACTGGAGCGGCTGCCCTTGGCCCCTGAGTCCTGCCTTGGTGGAGAACCCCTCTCCGAGCTCACGGCTTTGACCCTGAGTGCCCATCTCTGAGCTGGGACCAAGTCTTCTTGGCTTTTCCCTTCTCCCTTCCCTGTTTCCCCAGTAGCCTGGGTCCTGACCCCACGGTAACCCGCCCGCCACCTTGGGGGGTGCTGCCATTGCCGCCGCTGACTTGCCCTGTGTTTTCTGTGTTGTGGACAAGAGTGTGATTCATTCCTCAGGAAAGCGGCTCAGGGGTCATAAAAAACAAGGTCATGTTATCAGTGAAAATGCAGCCGGGAGAGAGGGCCTCCCTGTGGGAGGGATGCTCGAGCCCGTGCTTTGCAGTGTGTGATAACCGGAGGCTTCACGTCCTGTCTTTCTTTATCAGGACAAAGGGGACTCTCATCGCCACAGAGTAGCCCTCCTGCTGACAGCATTTTCTTTCCCCCATGTGTCCAGGGTCGGTGGCCTCAGCCTCCCTCACTTCCCTGTGGCTCTCGCCCCCTTCTTGACCGACTCTGGCAGATTCCCGCTTCCCGTGAGCCCTGGTGGCCCGTTTGTGGCCCTGCTGGTGGCCCGTCCCACTCCCCCACGCAAGTGGGGAGGTGCGCTGTCCACATGTGGTGCCCTGCAGGGCCTTTGCCTGGCCAGCAACCTAAGTCTCTTCCGCTTCCATGGGGCTGGGGCGCCGTGGGGAAAGGCGTGTTTGGGCTCCTCTGTGAGCGCGCCAAGCCTCAGTTTTCTTATTTGTAAAGTGGTGTTAGTACCAGGAAAACCTCACACCGTGTTGGGAAGAGTAAACAACACGGTGTGTGTGAAGTGCTTCACCCGGCGCTCAGGCCCCAGCCAGTGCTTGGTTGGTGGTTCATACCAGTGTGATCACGTGACCCCCTCGAGCCATAGTTTCCTCTTCTGTAAAATGGGGTTGCTGCTAGGTCCTGCTTCTTAAGGTGGGCAGGTTGCTGTGAGAAGTAAATGTCTTTTGATGTAGAAGTGTCTAATGTTTGCTGAGTTCTTACAGCTGCTCCCACCACTACTGCCTGTGTCATTACTTTCTTAGATAAAGGACTGGGAGTTAGGGAGCAACCACGCCTGGGGGGCCTCCCATCCCCCGCTCCCCGCAAGCACGCCCACAGCCCACGGCGCAGGGCCGGTGGTGGCTGAGCACTAAAGGGGAACTTGGTCCCCTGTGTTCCTGTTCTTGTGCAGAGAAGGTTGGAGAGCATGTCAGGCGGGACGTGGGGACGTGCAGCTTCAAGGGTTTCAGCCACCGGCTGCGTTTCCCAGGGAGGTCTCGGCTGGGTCCCAGGAGTCTGTCCCACCCAGGGCACACACAGCAGCCGGCCCTCAGATGCCTGAGGTGACCTCAGGATAACCTTCCAGCCTCAGTATCTCCGGGATAAATTTTCACTGCCATCTGTGTTGAGCATGAAGCGGATATCTGCTAAGGCCGGGACGTTTCCTCTTTTGCGAAGAGCACGATCCTTTGGGGAGGAGGGTGACGGGCTGCACTTTGCACAGGCCCCGAGAAGAGAGAAGGGCAGGGGCCGGTGGAGAGAGGCACTGAGAGGTGCCAGGTGAGGCCTGCTCAGCAGCACGCAGGCCATCCTCCCGCCATGGGGCCCCGGGCTGTAGGCGCTGACCTGGTCTTCCCACCCTGCGCGAGATACGAGATTCAAGTTCAGAGCCAGGCCATAGACTGACACTTGACCTTGACCGTGCCGTTGTTTTCAGCTTCCTGTTTTAATGTTTATTCTCGGGACATGAACAGGGAGGCACGGGCTTAGGTGCAGGGAGGGGCCCAGGGTCAGGAGAGGCAGAGGGACGTTCAGATTTCAGAGACCGGGAAGCAGGGCCGCCCCGGGCTTGGGTTTGCAAAGCTGGCCTTTCTGCATTTTGTTGTAAGAAAACGGAGAAAGGTGGTTTGCCCCAGAAGGGGCTCAGCTCGAAGGGCCTTCACCAAAGGCGATACTCGGGTCCCTGGGGAAGTGGCTTGGGGCTGTGTGGGTCAAGATAGATGAGTTTCTGAGATGTTTCTGACAGCCCTAGAGCATTCCGCCCATGGGATGCTTCCATTAAACCTCCAGGACCCAGGGATGGACAGGAATTCTCAGAGCTGAGAGGTTATGCTTTTTTTCTGGTTGCCCTTGTGGACAGGTTGGGGGTTGTGTGTCTGGAGCTTATGCAGATCACTAAAGCTGGTTGCCATAGAAATCAACTCCCAAGCTGCCACCTCCCGCTGCCCCCCCCACCGAAAGGAATATTGGCCTCAAGAGGGCTTGGCGTGGAGAATGATCAGGATGATTCAGTTGTTTTTCTGCGCCAAGGTTCTCGTGGAGCCGACAGGCTGGTGCCGCCGAGGCTCTGCCCGAGATTCAGTTATCAGGGAACAGAGCTGGACAGAGGTCCCCTGGGGTGGTGGGAGGGTTTCCTGGCCTCTAGAGCTGCCTCTTCAGGGGAGCGACCAGAACCTCCTCACTGTGGCATCCAGGGCCAGATGTCAGGTGTGGCCCGGGGGCTGAGGGGGGTGGCCCTTCTGCTGCTGCCCCAGAATTGTTAGAAGTGTTATGGTGACTGTATTCCATGAGTCAGGTGGTGCCGTCTAGGTGGATCTTCCTGGGGTTTCCCTGAATGAGCTCGGAAGGAGGAGGTTTGAGTCTAAACTGTCACCTCTTCTCCCCATCTTCGTTAGCTGGAAGGATGTTGTGTCCCCCAAATGGCCCCTGGACCCCCTGTGTGACCACAGGGACAGCTTCCTCTGAAGTGGCACACTGCTTGCTGAGCACCGTCCACAGGAGCCCCCAGCCCGGAGGGGAGGCCTCGGGAAACCGGGAACTGCACTCGCAGACCCCAGGGTGATGCACTAGGAGACGCGCAGACCTGATCCCCGCTCTTC
>NW_006781401.1:1123431-1145311 GCF_000442215.2 Lipotes vexillifer | reverse complement strand
CCGCTCTTCCTGACTAAAAACCCTTTCACACCTTTTCATTGCGATGATAGTGAAGACTGTAGCCTCTGACGTGGCCCGTGAGGCCTGCAGTCTGGCCACGGCCTCCCTCCCCGCATCCCCAGCCTCATCTTGTGCCACCCGCCCCTTCCTTGCCTTGCTGGCCCTCCTGCAGCAGCTGCTCAAGCTCTGAGCTCTTTTCCACCTCAGTGCCTTTGCACAGAACATTCCCTTTATTGGAATTCGTCCCCACCCCCAGCTCTCAGCTCAGGTGTCCCTTCCTCAGGGATGTCTCTCTGATTATCTGACTTAGGACACATTCCCTGTCCCGGGCCCTTAAAACTTTGCACCTTTCCTTCCCTCCGTTTGGAAGTTTGTCATTCTCTACTGGTTGCTTCTGCCAGTCTCTCCATTTGGGGGTTAGCTCCGCAGGGGCAGGGATCACGTCTGCTTTAAGCTCCCCGGGTATCCCCTTTGCCGCACACAGTGCCTGGTACGTAGGAGACGTGTCTACGTGTCTGTGAAGTGGAAGAGCATCGTGGGTGCGGGGCTGGTGCAGGGCGCCCAGGTGGGTCAGGGGAGGGAGAAAGTGGCTCCAGTGTGTAGCTGGGAGGGGGCGGGGAGGGCTCACGAGGCAGACAGCGCCGCCTTTTGGGTGCATGTGGACCTCCCTTCGGATGTGGGGACCTGCAGGACCATAAGAGTGGAGAGAGTGCTTTTCACACCAGGCTGTGGGGCTTGGACTTTATCCTGAAGGCTCAGGGTGGGAGCGATAAGATCAGATTTAACTGGAACGAGAGGCCCTGCTTAGGAGGGGGAACTGCCAGTGCAGGATGAACTCCGAGCAGTGGGGACACCGTGGTCACTGGAACCTGGCAGTTTTCTGAGATGGAGAGGGACTCATGCCACTGGAGGCTCAGCAGTGCCCCCTCCTCACTCCAGGGCCCCTGCGGTCCTGAGCGTTCCTTGCTCAGCCGTGACGGGCCAGCCTCTGAGCGGTCCGGCCCGGCCCTCCTGGGCCCGTGCAGGACGATGCCCCGCCCCCCTCACCTCTTGGGTCCCGTCAGCTGTTTGGCTGTATGAAGTGGATCTGGGAGGGTGCTCTTCCCTCGCCGCGGGGACGTCGGCAGAGAACGCACACTTGGCACGTTGCTTCTTCGCATCATTACCTGAAAGGAAGCAGCATTTCAGTAGCCCAGCTCCCTACCCGCTACCCCTTATCCTTTTAAAAAACAAGTTGATTGAGATGCACATATCATACGATTCACTCTTTCAGAGTGTACCATCCAGTGCTTTTTAATGTATCCACAGATGTGTACAACCATCACTGCAGTCAGTTTTAGAACATTCTCATCACCTCAAAAAGAAACGCTGTACCCTTTAACTGTCACCCCCCGCCCACCCCAGCTGTAGACAACCACCACTTTCTGTCTCTGTAGATTTCCCTGTTCTGGACTTTAATATGCGTGGGATCATATAATACACCATCTTTCGGAATTCCCTGGTGGTCTAGTGGTTAGGACTCCACGCTTGCACTGCTGAGGGCGCGGGTTCAATCCTTGGTTGGGGAACTCAGATCCCACAGGCCACGTGTAGAGGCCAAAAAAAAAAAAAAGACAGTACTATCTTTTGTGACTGGTTTCTTTCCCACAGCATAATGTTTTTAAGGTTCATCCATGTTGTACTGTGAATCTGTGCTTCTTTCCTTTTCACAGCTGAATAATATTCCATTGTATGGCTAGACCACATTGTGTCTGTCCAGTCATCAGCTGGTGGACATTCGGTGGTTTCCACCTTTTGACTGTTATGAAGAAAACTGTCGGAAACACTCATGCGCATGTTTTTATGCGTACGTGTGTTTTCATTTCTCTGGGGTGTACACCCGGGAGTGGAATTGCTGGGGCAGGTGGTCGGTTGAGGAGCCGCCAGACTGTTTTCCCTGGTGGCTGTACCATTTTAGATCCCCACCGCATATAAAGGTTCCAGTCTCTCTACATCCTTGCCAACACTTATCTGACTTTGATTTTAGCCATCCTAGTGGGCGTGCAATGGTATCTTGTAGTTTTGAATTGGTTTAAAATTTCCCTGGCAGCTAATAATGTCAAGCATCTTTCTGCGTGTCTGTCGAACACTTGTATATCTTCCTTGGAGCCCTCCTTATACTCTGTGTGCAAATGTCTAGAGCCCTCAGATTTGCCTTTTTCCTCCTCCAGACTGTTGGGCGCCCACAGCAGGGTGGTTAGGAGTGCTGATAACTGGAGCCCTTGCCTGGACTCACAGCTGGCCTCCCCACTGCTTGCTGGCTGGCCTTTGGCATGTGCTCAGTTCCCTCATCTATAAAAAGTGGACAGCTGTCGTCCACACCTCCCAGGACTGTGGGGGGACTGAGTATGTTAACACGTGTCCAGCCCTCAGAGCACTGGTGATCCTCGAGGCGTGAGTTGAGAATCTGCTGGGGCCCGGCCCCGGGGCAGGAAGCGGGCCCGCATGTGGCCCGCCGCTCCCTGGCGGTGTAGCTGCAGGCTCCAGTGTCCTCCTGAGATGCTGGAGGACATCGGAGGGGGTGACTTTCAAGACCCTTCCCTCTCCGTTCTGTGGGGATTGGCTCGGCCGCGCCGCAGTAACGAGCAGCTCCCGGGACGCAGCACAGGCCTCCTTCTGCCCTGTACCGCACACCCTCCAAGGGCTGGCTGAGCTCTGCTTCACGTCTGGGACCCGGATGACAGGCAGCTGCTGACGGGTCCTGGTGGCCGAGGGAAGAGACCTCAGTGAAGCTCGTCCTGACTCTTAATTTCTGCCCCAAAGTGACACAAGCTGGGGACTCCTAACATTTCAATGGCCACACAGGTCCTCCAGGCAGGGATCGGGGAAGTAGGAGCCGCCTGCAGGCCGGAGAGCCGAACACGGTGAACAGCAATACACAGGGCCCTTTTCTTCTAAAAAATAAAAAAGACGCTTCAACAAGTTAACATGCATGATGCCCTCGGCCCCAAGTGCGTGCAAGCATTCACCACTCTTACTGTTAGCACCTGGTGTGTGAGAACACGTGTAAAACACTCCGACCAGCTGGAGCACTTAGCGACCACTCAGTTGTGTTGGCTTGTTATCATACCCTGACGATAGTCTAGCAGCCTTACCTGTGACTGTCGGTTGCAGCCAACTTGAGAGTGCTTAGAGAAGTCAGTGAGACTGTGATTATGAAAGTGTCCCCAAGTGAGAGTTGTGCTCTGTGACGGGGGGTGGAAATATGGACTGTCCTTAGAGGCAGGGCCGGGTGGCCTTCAGGGGGACTTTGGATACTGTGCCTGGCTCCACCGCTCACCAGCTCACCCACCTGGGCCTCGGTTTCCCCACCTGTCATGCCAGGAACACACCAGGATGCCAGCAGAAGACGGTGGCATTGAGAGCAGTGGTACCCAATCCAAAAGGCCATTGCCGTGAACAGCGGTGATCACCTCCAAGACCACAGCTCCGTTTTACTCCGAGACCCCTCTGGCTCCGAAATGATTTCACAGCTGTGTTGACTCAAACCCTGTCGACCTCGGATGTTTATTGAGCAGCTGCCACCATGGGGCTCTGTACTGTGTGCTGTAGGCACAGAGGGAAGTAGGAGAAACAACAGTTTTTGTGGTTGGAGGCTTTCTAATCTGGTTAAGATGATGTCTAAACCTATCAAAAGTTAAGTGAGTTTCTGTCTGTTTTGGGGGCAGTGCCTGGTGGCACGTGGGCCTTCTGGACGGGGGTCAGAGCCCTGAGCACCAGGGAATGATTCAGGCCATCACCATGGAGCCACGGGAGAGGCCACCGTTTCCCGAGCACATCCCAAGTGGCCCTCTCTGCCTTGGGCACTCCACATCTGGTATCTGTCTCGTTTGGTACTTATATGTCAATCCATGGAAAAAATGGAATTACTTCCCCATTTTTTTAGGTGACAAAACTGAGGCCCAAGGAAGTTAAATCACTTGCCTACAGCCAATCAGTAAGAAGGTGGCTTGTGCTCTTTTCAGATATGCTTCAGAGGGGCTTTGGCCGGCAGCGGACAGACCCCTGGAGGGTTGAGAGCCAGTGATTCCCGGTCACTGTCTAGCATTGCTCTGACATCGTTGGTGCCACGTGATGATAAAATGTTGGCCGGCAGAGGCCAGGGGAGGCAGAGCTGGGCAGATCTGGTGGCCCTGGCCCGAGGACAGATCCTGTCCCGGGGAGGCTGTGAGGTCAGCCTCTCCATGACTGCTGCCCTGGGTCACGAGGCCCCTCCTCCCATGGCGGAAGTGGCCACACAATCTGCCCATTGTGCGTCCAGGCCAGGCCAGCGGGCAGTGGCTGTGAATCTCTCATTCTGCCCCAGGGAGCTTGGGGCCATTTAGGGCCATTGAGGGTCTGCAGGGCCTTTCCCTGTGGCGGGGGAGGCCAGCCCCCCAGGAAGACGCACAGCTTTATGACCCTGCCTGTTACCTGCCCAGAGCAGAGATGGACTTTGTACAGCACTGGGTGGGGCGGTGGGAGGGACGGCCACGCGAAAGCCTGAGCTTACCCGGCGCACTGGCTGTGGTCCCTCTGTGTGTGTGCGTGGACAGTCACCATTTCACAGCTCAGGGTTGGAGGTCTTCTGCGTTTTAGAAATACTACTGTTTGCTAATAATACATTTTCCTAAAGTCATAGGGAAAACTTGTGTATACATGTCATTTCAGGGCTCCTTAGTTCGGCCCTGTGGACGTGTTGGGCTCCTCGAGTACCAGTATCTGGGTTTTGGAGATTGGGAACTCCCACCAAGAGGTCTGTAGTCCTGTGGGTTCTTTTTTTTTTTTTTTTTTTTTTTTTTTTTTTTTTTTTTTTTTAGCGTTCCGCGGGCCTCTCACTGTTGTGGCCTCTCCCGTCGCGGAGCACAGGCTCCGGACGCGCAGGCTCCGCGGCCACGGCTCACGGGCCCAGCCGCTCCGCGGCATGTGGGATCTTCCGGGACCGGGGAGCGAACCCGTGTCCCCTGCATCGGCAGGCGGACTCGCAACCACTGCGCCACCAGGGAGGCCCCCTGTGAGCTCTTTATTTCAGGAACATCTACGGCAGGAAGGTGTCTTCCACTCTCTTCCTGGCCTCTTTGGGACCATGACTCCCTGACTTGCTTCTGTGCCACCCTTGTGGTCTGTGTGCCCACGATAAAGGCCCATGTGGTTTCTTTTGACTTTGTGTAATAAATCACAAAGTCTCTCACCAGCCAAGAGTAAAGCTGCTCTGGTGGGCCACGGACTGGGCCTCCGCTGACCTCCGTCCTCTGGAGACGGACAGAGTGAGCCACGAGGACCTTCTGTGAGCCCCTCCCACGCTGGCTGGGGTCCATGCCCCCTGCCTAAGGCCTCACACACTCCCTGGATTCCAGCCCCTGATCTGGCCGGTATCTCTCAGTCTCTCTATCGATCCATGAGATCATTCATCAAATAACCACTGTGTCATTCATTCCACAAATCTTAATTGAGAATTTGCTGTGTGCCAGGAATCCTAAAAGACATCGCAGATACAAAAAATAAGACAGATCAGGTGGATGCAGCCCCTTTCCCCACGGAGTGTGTGTGTGTGAGTGTGAGTGAGTGGGTGTGTGTGAGAGTGTGGGTGTGTGTGTGAGTGTCTGGGTATGAGTAAGGGTGTGTGTGTGTGTGTGTGTGCGTGTGTGTGTGTGTGTTGCTATAGGGGAGGCAGGGTTGATGCTAAGAAAACATAAGTAAATGGAGGAAAAGCACCAGTCTCCATTTATGGTAAGTTCTAGGAGGAAGAAAAATCAAGACCTGTGATAACAGGGAGGGTGTTATCACCTCTCTGAGGAGGTGACACTTGAGCGGAGGCCTAAAAGGCCTAGTGAGCAGGGGGAGGGAGTGAAGCAGGCGAGGGGGCTACATCTGCCAGGCCCCTTGGCAAGACGGGCGCAGAGGCCTGCGGACCTGGAATGGGCTGGTGCAGCTGAGCGCAGCAGCGGCGGGAGAATGTGCGGACCGAGGGTACACTGGCTGCCACTTAGAAGAGGGCTGAGGGTGTGCAGCAGGAAGTGAGACAGTTGTCGCAGCGCTAGGGGTCATTGCCAGGGTCACGGCCGGCAGCAGTAGCTGTCTCTGTTCTCTGTTCTCCTGCAGCCAGAGGCTGGGAAGGCGGGGTGGCCTCGTGCAGGGGTGAGGCGCCCAGGCCTCCCCTGGCCCAAGTGGCCCCGCGTCCCAGAGTTCAGCGGCACACTGCGAACTCTGCTGTGGCTTCAGACGACTCCTCTCTCCCCGCCAACAGCGCTGGGGTGCCCCAAGTCCTGGCTGTAGCCTTGCTCACCCAGCAGGGCAGGAGCAGGCGACTGTAGGCCTTGGGGAGACCTACGCTTGCTCTGGGAACTGGGAGTCTGACTCCGGCTGGAGGGCTGTGGCCCCGGCTGGGCGGGCAGAGCCGGCCTGTGGCCGGGGTCCTGGGAAGCGGCCTGAAGGCAGGGGCCGCTCCCCAGGCTCACCCGGACAGGTGTGTGGAGAAGGCGTGCGTGGTTAAGACAGGTGCTTAAGGAGTGAGAGGCTGCTGCTGAGCCGGGGCGGAACCGAGCTGCTGGGACCAGGCAGCCCCTGTCCGCTTCTCACTTCGCTCAGCTGTTGGCTGTGACACCTGGTCACATAACCACTGGGACCCCCTCCGGTCCCGACAGTGACCCCTCAGTGGAAAGGCCAGCCTGTCCTGGTTCAGTGTCAGCCCTTGTGGAGATGCCTTCTCCTGGCTGGCACCCAGCCCTGCAGATCCCTCCCCAGTCCCGGAGGTGGTGTGTGGCCAAGGTCTCTGTTTGCCTGAGGACCTGAGTAGTGCCCTGGCAGTGTGACAGGGCATGTGACATTTGTCAGGTGCTCAGCCTGGCCGGGCACCTTGCCAGCCTCCCGCTGACGGGAGGTGGAGAACACATAAGTTTGGTGCTGAGGTCTGGGGACAGAAAGGGAGGTATTGTTCTAGTCGGGGGCCTGGAAGCGGGGGAGTAGGTGTTTGTTGTCTCAGGTGGTAAAGTGTTCCATTTCCTCCCCGCCCCCTCTTCCTCAGCGTTCGGGGTTACACTTTGATGGGATTGCTTTTTCTTCATGGACTTTTTGTGAGCTCTGTCAAAAACAGTGTGTCGTCCCCATGGGGACCCCGGTTTTCTCTCCTAGATGGCTGAGCGAGGCGCGTGTCACCGCAGACCGTCTGGGAAGATGACTCAGGCGGATGGACAGTCGTGGGTGGCATCCAGCCTGGAGATGGGATGGATGCCACTGGCGGGCACACTGGGGCGGGTGTGCAGGTCACACACCCAGGATGCTGGGGCCCAGCCCCGCCTCCACAGGTGCTCTGCTTCCCTCCCCCCACCCCCCATCTGGAAGGGGTTTCCCTCTGCTCCGTCAGTGGCACAGGTCACATCCAGTTCATTCTAGAGCCTGGCGCCTGGGTGCTCCAACCTCTTCTTGTCTCTTCTGAACCCCTGGTTCTGTGACTTTTGTTCACCAGCAGGGACAGTGGGGCGTTATTGCTGGCGTTCTGCTCCCAGGAAGCTTCCCAAACGCTCCAGTGTTTCTCCCACCTTCTGCCCCCAGGACAGTGAGTTTAACCAGCCTATTCGTGCTCTGTGGTTCTGGTGGATTCCGTAGGCATGGCCTTGCCCATGTCCCCTCCGTCTGGCTCTGTGCCGTCTGACGTAGGTAACACGTGCACATGCAGCAAATTCAAGGAGCCTTTTCCCACCCCTGCTGCCCAGCCAGCGCATCCCCGTCTTGGGGGCAGCCATGGTTGCAGCAGCCTAGAGCCTTTTTAGGGGAGTTCCATGTACATGAGCAAAGACGGTCTTCCCGTCCTCACACAAAGCCATTATTCTGTGTGATCTTTCTTGGAAATGATTTCATATCAGTCCTTCCTTCAGGCTGCCTTATTCGTTTTAAAGGCTGCATAGTATTCCATTAAATGGCCTTAGACCCTTTTCTTAACCATTTCTCTACTGATAGACACTTAGGACATTTCTGATCATGTTTCGGAAACACGCTGCAGCGATTAAGTATCTTTGTACCTATATCTTTGTGTGCACATGTATGGAATTATGTGGGATAAATACCTAGAAATAGAAATGCTGAATTTATGTAGTCTTAATTTTGGCTGTTGCCCAATTTCTCTCCATAGAAGTTGGGCCAATAACACTCCCTCCAAACAAGTGCTGGCCCATGTCCCACCACTTTGGGAGGTGTTTCTGATCGGTTGAATTTGGCCAAGTTGCAGAGAATCGGAGAGTGCTGGGACCCTAGCAATCACCTCCTCATCCTGTTGTGTTTTTCCGTGGGGCACTCAGGGCCCTGGGAGGGGCAGTGTCTGGGCCACCTTGCTCCTGTCTGGTGCTCGTGCACACCCTGCCTTTCTCCTCTGTGCTCCCTGTGCTACAAGGGCCTCACCACCCGGGCCTGAGCTCGTGGGTTTAAATAACGGGTCTGAAGAGCAAAATAGGCTGAGGGGCAAACTGCATCGTCATTTTCCTTTCAGCAGCTCTGCCAGATCAGAGACAGTATTGTGCCAAAGGTCAGGCAGCATCTCAGTCCTTCCTGAACTGCGAAGCCCGGCGCACGTGCCCCCAAGGCCGGCACTGTGCCTGACACGCTGCCCAGGCCTCGTCCCTTCCGAGCTCGGCCCCTTAGCCTTGCACACCTCTAGACAGGTCACCGCCAAACTCAGAGCTGGCTCGTCACTCCCCGCCTCAGGACCCTATTGCTTTAGGATCAAGTCCAAGCCCCTTGGCTGGTCTGTCTCCAGCTGCCTCTCCCGCCTGTCTTCACCTACGTCCACCTAGCCACGCGGGCCCCTCACCCCATGCCTCTGCTTTTGGAATGTCTTTTCACGTGTCCCATGCCTGTGACCCTTTGTGGCTCAACGTCATTGGCTTCCAGAAACCCTCTCTCCCCTCCTCTTCCCCGCTCTCCCACCTGCTCCCGCATATGGCAACCCTGCCCTACTCTGTTATCACCAGTCACCCCCGCATCTCTGTCCACTTACAAGCCCCCAGTGAGGGTGGGTGGGATGTGGCCGCTCTGAGGCTGAATAGGTGACCCCCTCCCTCCCAAACACACATACACACCCATCAGGGGCTCTCACCCTCCCTGGTCTCGTGCTGTCTGGGAGGCCTCAGGCTGGGCGCACAGACACCTGAGATCTCTCTGGAATACAAACGAGGGTTGATTAAGACCAAGGCATCTACTGGGTGGGGAAGCCCAGCTCTCGCTGGGAGCCATTTGAGGAGAGTTGGAGAAGCAGGTGAGGACAAGCCGTCTAACACGCCAGGCTGAGTCTGTGAGGGCTAGAGGGTCATCTGGTGACTGCAAAGGACAGTCTCAGGCTGTGTATGGGCTTGGTTGAGCTAGTGAGTGGGTGTCTGTCCCCGACATGGAGCCATTATCTGTCACTCGTGCGCCCGTCCTGCTGGCCTTCCCTCTGCTGTGTCCTACCACCCGCCGAAGTTGTCCTGTGCAGTCACGGTGCTGTGCACCTGCTCGAGGGCAGCAGGCCCTGGGCTCCCATGTAGCAGTCGGGCTCCATCAGGCCCAAAGAGCTTTCTTTCTTTGTTTATCATGCCACAGAATCAAAGAATCCTAGAACCTAAAAGTCAGAAAGGATGTTAAAAATACATTATTCTGACTCTCTTGTTTATAGACGAGAAAACTGAGATACAAATAACTTGTGACCTTCAGAAGCACACATAAAGTTAATGGTGATTCCGGGACTTGAACCCAGATTTCTAGACTCTGCCTTTGCCTTAACTTTCACAGTGCCTCAGGGTCCTGGTGCTGGGGTCCGGACTGCCCTGGTGCTGCAGCTGGCCTGAAAGGGGTGGGCTGCCAGTGATTGGAAGGCAGAAGCCTTGGCTGGCTGGCTGTCAGGGACAGTTACACAGGTTGCACACTGAACAGCTCAGTAGGCTGCAGATGGCTCCCTGTGTGGCTGGACTCAGCGGTCCTGCCCCAAGTATGTACTGGATGGTGCCACAACCTTCTCTTGGCTCCTGGGAGCCTACTCTCGAGGTTTAGCTGCAGGAATCTCCAGGCGTAGCCCTGTGCCAGATCCGGCTGCCTCTTTAGACGCTCAGCCTATGATTCTTGAACAGCCATGGCTGCCAGGGTTTAGCTAGGGCTGTGGCTGCCTGGTGCACTGTTACATCAAGGCGCTGGGGCCTAGTGTGGATTCCTCAGGACTCTCCATGGTGTGTGGTTTTCTGTGAGCTCTAATGAACAGGCAGGTATTCTGAGTGGTGCCAGGAAGGCTTTGACTCAGAGACATTGGGTCCTGGCCTCAGTTGATTACAGGCTTCGGTGGTCTGCCCAGAGGATTTGTTAGTTGTCCACCCAGAAAACTCTGCTCAGCCCGGCTCATGACCTCATCCTCACCTGCGGCTGCCCTCCCAGCGACCGGTCTCGCTCTCTGCAGAAGCATATACTGTGCCTCTGAAGGTGGGATCGCTGGCGACACTGCTGCAGTGTTAATCCTCCCTCCACGGGGCCCATTCCTTCACCCAGCAGTGTCCACAGCGGCCCTTCTGTGCGTCGGGCACGCGTCCTTCCCTTGGTGCCATGCGGATCCTCCTCCCAGAGGCCGCTGTGGACTCCGGCGTCCGGCCATATGCCATTTGTTTGCTCTCCTAAGAAGTGTCTGTCTTCAGTTGTGTTAGTTTGTCTTGATCCCAGGTTGGGGACAGATGCAGACTCTGGCCCAGTGTGGTGGTCCCTGGGGGCCTTCGAGTGAAGAGTGAAGCAGGATACAGACCCTGGGGTGAGGGGGGAAGCAGATGGGCCTGCAGCCTTTCCTTTTTTTTTTTTTTTTTTTTTTTTTTTTTTTTTTTTTTTTTTTTTTTTTTTTTTTTTTTTTTTTTTTTTTTTTTTTTTTTTTTTTTTTTTTTTTTTTTTTTTTTTTTTTTTTTTTTTTTTTTTTTTTTTTTATCTTGTGCTGCCACCAGACGCAGTGTGCCTGGCCTCACGGGCTGAACCACCAGGCTAAAGGCCTCTAGGCTAAAGACTTGGCCTGGCAGAACATGAGAAAGGCTTACTTTTTTCCCTTTTAACATAAGTTTTAAAAGAAGGTTTTTAGATCTGAGAAAATGTAAATTTTTTTCACGTCAAAATTATTTAGTGACACCAAGATTCTAAGATCCTAAGGCTTCTGATTCCCAGTATAGTTTTCATTCCACTAAACCTCCATGACTTGGTGCTTAAGGAGAGGGTCAGCATCACCACATGGTAACTGTTTGCCCACGTAAAAGTACCCAGGCTTTTTTGTTTTATGTAAATAAATAGATAATGGAAAATTAAAAAAAAATTTTTTTCTTTTTAAAGAATGAACCTGAGTGATCCTGGCTTTAGCTAGAATTGAGATGCTTCTCTTTCACCCAGGTTTGCTGTGCCTGTTTCACTGACTAGAAACTAGAGGGCTCTGGAGCCAGATGGTGTGGGTTCAGGTCCCATCTTGGCTACCTCCTAGCTGGGGGAGCCTGGGCAAGGTACTGAGGTTCTCTGAGCCTGAGTTTCTCTGTCTATCAAATGGGGCTGCTAACAGGACTTACTATATAGGGTTGCTGTGAGGAATAAAATGTCAGTTGCTGCTAGGTGTAGGACATTGTCCTGCACTTGGTGAGCGTTTAGGAAAAGTTAGCTGCTATCATTATTACTGTTGTAACTGTCAATAACAGTAACGCATCCTAGCATCTTGCCAGGACCTCCATCATGGTGTCAAGACTTGAGGAACTAGAAGCTTCCTGGCTTTCACCTCCCACTTGGTGTGGAAGGAGCTCGTTAAAAAGCCAGGCTTTGTGCCATCAGCTGAACGCTCTGGGTGCCGGTCATGCTCTCAGGAAGAGCCAGAAGGAGTGAGATTATGCTGAGTAAGCCCAAGGTCACCCCCTTTCCTGTAAAAGCCCCCACGAGTAATTTTTAACAGCTACAAGGAAGTCATTTGAGTTCTTCCTCAGTACGCGTTTGGTGGCTGAGCGTTAACTGAAACACCCTGATTCGTGGGCTTCTGGGAATCTTCTTGGAGAGTTTCTTCTGTGCTTGGCGTGTGGGGTTCATCTTGAGTGCCGACGCTTCTCTACTTCGAGAACCAAGTGATAATCAGGATTCTGAAGTCCCTTTGGGGTATTTAGCACAAAAGGTGGTTGTAATTCCCAAGGGATCGCCGCCGTGATCGGTGGTGATGGCTCCCAGGGCCGTGGAGGTGGTCATGGTGGAATTGGGCCCCGTTTTCCCCTTTTTTTTTTTTTTTTTTTTGCGCTATGCGGGCCTCTCACTGTTGCGGCCTCTCCCGCTGCGGAGCACAGGCTCCGGACGCGCAGGCTCAGTGGCCATGGCTCACGGGCCCAGCCTCTCCGTGGCATGTGGGATCCTCCCGGAGCGGGGCACGAACCCGTGTCCCCTGCATCGGCAGGCGGACTCTCAACCACTGCGCCACCAGGGAAAGGCCCCGTTTTCCACTTTTGATCCACTCCACATGGGAGGCTGGAGTCCCAGACCGGGTAAGCACAAGGCAGGCCACACTGCAGAGCAGGGACTTCAACCCAGGGCCTTGCTGTTTAGTCCAGTGCTTGCTTTCTCTCCGTGCCCACCTTTTTTTTTTTTTTTTTTTTTAATTGAAGTCTAATATACACAGAGAAAAGTGTGCATATTGTGAATAGCTTGATGAATTTTTGCTACACACAGATACACCACGTACCGAGCACCCGATGAAACAGCAGAGCAGTGCCGCTCCCCTGAGCCCGGCCCAGCCCAGCCCTGCCTGGCTCTGCCCTGCCCTTTTCCTCTCCTTCCTCAGCCTTGGGCAGTGGGCTCCCTTCCTACTCCCAGTGCAGAGCTCCTGTCCTGCCCCGTGACATTCTCTTCCCGGGGTGGGGAACAGGGCCACTGGAGGGAAGGAAGCCAGTTACCAAACCAAGAGATGGACTTTCTCCAACAAACTGGGCGCCGTCAATTCCCCATTCCATGAATGGCTTCCAACCTGGTCCCCACCCCCCGCCACTGGTCCTGGCCAGCAGGATTTTGGTGAAATTCTCCCTCCAGGCTGCAGGTTAACGCAGAATGCTTGGCAGGGAGCCGGTGCTTAGCTCACCCAGCCCTGCACGTGCTCCTTGTTAGCATTCGCCGTGTTGTTGCCTGCCCTGCCTCCGCCGGAGATTGACAGCACCCCAAGAACAGGGCATCAGGCTCGCTCCCGCTGTGGGGCTTGCATAAGCGCCTGCTGGATGTGAACCCACGAAGCCATCTTTCAAACAACCGGCCACCCAGAGACCCAGTAGGAGACTCTGCTCGTTCGTGGGAGGTCCAGGCAGCTCCCAGCCTCTCCATTCTCCTCCCACCGCTGGCCCCAGGCTTCGGTCCTCTGTTTCCTATTCTAGACCTGCCCTACTGAGTTGTGGACAGATGAGGACTGAGGCTTACAGAGGCCCCACATAGCAAGTGGGGAAAGCAGGAATTTACGCGGGTCTGGCGGCCTCCAGCACCTTCCTACGCGTGAGACCTCTTCCCAGCGTTGGTCTTCCCTTGGCAGAAGTGGAAGCTGAGACCCAGATTGGAGACGGGGCTCCCAGCACTGTGTGTGGTGGCCCTTCCTCCATCCTAGCTGGCCTTCCCCCAGAGGCGTAGATTTCCAGAGCCGTCCATCAAACCTGAATTCCCAGTCCTGCCGTCGGGGTTAGAGGCTAGGCTGTGCCCGGCTGGGCTGTCAGGGGCACACGGCCCAGCAGGCAGCCTTCCAGCTGCTGGGTCCCAGGCGTGATGAGGTGAGGCCGTGCCCGGGCACTCCCTCACTCCAGAGCACCAGGTCCAAGGCAGGTGGCATCCTGGACCCACATAAGCTCCTGCTGTTAATGCTGGCCGGTTTAGCTATTTTTTCTTGCTTGTACTTTTGGTATCATACCTAAGAAACCATTGTCTAATCCAAGGTCACAAAGATTTACACCAGTGTGTTCTTCTAAGAGATTTATAGTTTTAGCTCTTACCTCATAGGATTTTTATGTTAAAAGAAATAGTACTTGCAAACCGCTTTACCCAGTGGCGTGCATGTAGCCAGTCCTGGGTAAACGGTAGCTGCTGTTATTCTAAATTATTATCAATTATGATTATTTATTATCATCTTTACCATGAGTAACTCTCATTGTGTTTCCCATCTGGGTGGCGGGGAGTTGAGGAAAGGGAGGACCTCGTCACCTTCCCCACTCCCTCCATTTCCCCCCAAACTTTTTGTTTTGGAAAATTTAAAAATGCTTGAGAGGATGCTGCAATGCACTCCCCCATACATCACCCAGCTTCACGAGTCAGCAGCTTGTGGCCGCTGTGCTTTCACCTGTGCCTCACCTACTTCTTTCCCTGTGCCCGGTTATTGTGAAGCAGATGCTAGATAGACATCATATTTAATCTGTAAATTGTTTTAGTACACATCTCTGAAAAATGAGTCACCACTTTTTGTTTTTAATTGAAGTGTAAGTTGATTTACAATTTGTTGATCCCTGCTGTACAGCAAAGCGATCCAGTTGCACATGTATATACATCCTTTAGTATTCTTTTCCATTATGGTCTATCACAGGATATTGAATATAGTTCCCTGTGCCACCACTTCCTAGAAGGAGACCTGTGGTGTTTTGGGGGAGTGGGCCAGAGCCCTATTACCTCCTGAGGATCCAGCGGGTGGATACTGGGTGCCTTTCCTGCTTCCCTGTAAGGAGCGGGCTGGCCACCTGCAGCTGGGCTCTGTCAGGACCTGAGCTGTCTGCAGAGGGTTGCTCACTGCAGCCTCGGCTGCCCTGGGCCGGGGATCGTGTCATGCTCTAGATGCTCGCCCCAAGTGCAGAGGTGGCCCGCCCCCCTGTCTGCCAGGCAGGGTAGGGTACAATGGACTCAGAGATCTTAGGTCGGGTTGGGCCCTAAGGGTCCATGTGCTGCAGAACCATGAGAATCCTTTTTGTTTTTGTATCTACCAACTCTTTTCTTTTTTTAAAATTTATTTGGCTGCACCGTGCAGCTTTCAGGATCTCAGTTCCCCAACCAGGGATTGAACCTGGGCCATGGCAGTGAAAGAGCTGAGTCCTGGGGCTTCCCTGGTGGCGCGGTGGTTGAGAGTCTGCCTGCTAATGCAGGGGACACGGGTTCGAGCCCTGGTCTGGGAGGATCCCACATGCCGCGGAGCAACTACACCCGTGAGCCACAGCTGCTGAGCCTGCGCGTCTGGAGCCTGTGCTCCGCAACGAGAGAGGCCGCGTTAGTGAGAGGCCCGCGCACCGCGATGAAGAGTGGCCCCCGCTCACCGCAACTAGAGAAAGCCCTCGCACAGAAACGAAGACCCAACACAGCAAAAAAATAAAATGAATTAATTAATAAACTCCTACCCCCAACATCTTTAAAAAAAAAAAAAAAAAAAAAAGAGCTGAGTCCTAACCATTAGACCACCAGGGAACTCCCCCTACCAACTCTTTTCATATCTGTCACTGTCATCTCGTTGTCCATGGCAGCTCCCTGAGATAGGTTTTATAACAAAATGTACGTTTACACACAGGAAATGAAATGTCAGAGATTAATTCCAGTTTCTTCTCCACAGACATAAGGTGGCAGAGGCAGGATTTAAACTTGGGACTCCCACCTGCATTTTCTATTAGCTGAGAGCAAATCCTTGTGTCCCGCTCCTCCTTTCCTGGCCACGCATGGAACTGCAGAGGAAATGGTATCTCTCCTGTTCATCTCGGTTCATCTCTCATTCGGCTCAGATTCTCAGTGGGGAAAACTTGACCCCTGCCCACTCCTCCCAAGCCCAGCAGAGGGCCCGGTGCCCCTCTTGGCGTCATCACCCCATGGGCCTCGGGGGGCGGGGGCATCTGGCCCATCTGTGCCCCGTTGTCAGTATTCTCTAGACTTCTTCCTGGCCCTGCTGACCCCGAGCTATAGATCTCTGCGTTTCCCTTGCTTTAGCTGCTTAAAGCCAGACTCTTCCTTGTAAACTTCCAGGATCCCTTTCTAGGTGTTTCGGGGCAGACTGTCTAACAGAACATGTGTTTACCATTTGCCATGGAGACGGTTTGGGCCTTTCTTCCTCGAGTGGTGATAAAACGGTAACAGGGCGCTCACCCTTCCAGCAATTTGTTTGGTAATTCTAAGAGACCTGTGAAAAATGCATGAAGCCTGCGATACAATAGATAAACTGAAAGGCTTGGAAGAAAATCCGCTTGTGGATAATGGGGTGATTGGAAAAACTCTTTTTTTGCCCTCTCCGTCCTTGTCCCAAAAGAGATCACGTTTAGGAATAATTCTTCTGTTAATTCTGATGCTTTCATCCCGGGTCAAAAGCTTGTTGGTGCCTGCTTGTCACATCTTCCCTCCTTTGGTTTCTTCTAGCTTCTTTGGCTTCAATTCACGTCTTAATGAGTCTGAGTTCTCTCAATAAAGGCCGCTGCCCTAATATGCACAAAAGAGGAACCAGAACCAGCTTTGTGTTATCTGGCAACCATGTGGACGTTCTTCTCGGTTCTGCGGTGTGGACATTCTTCTCGGTTCTGCGGTGGGGACATTTGGGGGCGGGTCATGGTTTACTGGACCTCGGTGGCTGGGGGAGAATTGGGCCAGCCCATTGAAGCAACGTCTCTGATGTCACCTTCCTTTCGAAGGAAAGCAGTGAGCTTGTGTGTGTCCCTGCCATTACCTGTAATGCCTCTACCAGTGGCTGCCCGTCCTGTTCTAGAACAGCCCCGTGTGTGGCCTTGAAGTGTGCCTCCTAAACACTACTCCTAGGTTTCTCCAACTTACACTCGCAACTCACAGCCAAGGAAACCGAGACGAGAGAAACCAAATGGCTCGCCCAAGGTGACAGTGGAAGGTGATCACAGCGGGAGACTGGGTTTCTTTTTTTTTTTTTTGCTGTACGCGGGCCTCTCACTGTTGTGGCCTCTCCCGTTGCGGAGCACAGGCTTAGCAGCCATGGCTCACAGGCCCAGCCGCTCCACGGCATGTGGGATCTTCCCGGATCGGGGCACGAACCCGTGTCCCCTGCATCGGCAGGCGGACTCTCAACCACTGTGCCACCAGGGAAGCCCTGAGACTGGGTTTCTTGACTCTCAGTCCCTTGTTCTTCCCTCTGTACTGCACTGCTTCCTGGCAGGGGGTGGTGAGGGCATTGCAGTGCTTTCAGTTCGTAGCCCAGAACGTGAATTCATTGACCAGATCCGGTAGGGGAAAACCTAGAAGGCTGTCATTCGTCCAGTGTTGTTTGCACCCTGCACGATGCCCTGAGCGCTGTGGATGCTGTGAAGTTTGTTGAGTGGATGACCTTTTAACATGAGGACATTAACATGATTTCGGTCGTATATGTCGATCTTGGTGTCTCACGAATGACATGCTCTGGTGGCAGCGTAGATCTGGTTCAAAGGAGCAAGCTCCGGTGCAGGAGCAGTGCCGATGGGGAGAGTTGCCTCTGGGGAGCCCGCAGCAGAGAGGTTCAGTACCCTGAAGTGAGGCTGTAGGAGAGAGAACCTATCCAAGTTATATCCTTGGATAGACCTTCCTTACAGACATCTCTCACCTCGTTCCCACGTCCCCCGGGGGTGCCAGACGTGGGCCCTCCTGCATCAGCTGCCTGCTTGTTCTGTACGAGCAGGGCAGCGGGCCAGGCTCTCAGGAGGAGGAGGAAGTCGCGAAGGCAGCTTCTGTTCTGCATTTGGGTCTGCAGATGCACATGCTGGGAGAGGACCTTCTGCGGCGAGAGCGTGTAGGCCCTGTGGCGTTCACAGGTGTGAGGACGGGAAGAAGTCCTCCCCAGATGCGTGCACGGGCCACCCCTCAGGGACGGAGACTTCTTTTAAACATCCAGAGAAAAAGACACCAATAAGCTCATAACCAGCTACTTTGGTATGAAACACAAGGCGGGAACAGATTTTAGAGAGGTAGATATGAATCTCTGGCTTTCGTGTTGAGAGCTCTTAAAAATGATGACTAGGAACCAAAATAGGTTCACCAGGGGAAAAAAAAATCCCAAATGGAGTGTTCTTTTTTCTGATAAGGTTTACTAGAAGAGAAGCATTATGGCTTTTCCTCCTGGCCTCTGCTGACCTCACTGACAGATCTTGTGGAATGGGCGGGGAGGGGTGAATTAAGCTGGTGTATTTATTCCCTGGGGCTCCCGTAACAAAGTACCACAAACTAAGTGGCCTAAAACAACAGACATTCATTCTCTCGCGGTTAAGGAGGCTGGAAGTCTAAAATCAAAGTGTCTGCAGGATTGGTTCTTTCTGGAGACTGAGGGGGAATCTGCTGGTGGCCCGTGGTCCTTGGCCATCCTTGCTTGTAGCTGAGCTTGGTCACTGTCTTCATCTTCACACAGCCTTCTCCCTGTGTGTCTCCGTGTCCAGATTTTCCTCGTCTTGAAGATACCAGTCAATGGATGAGGGTCCATCCTAATCCTGTATAGCCGCATGTTAACTCGACTCCATCTGTAAAGACATTTCCAAATAAGGTCATGTTCACAGGGACCGGGGGTTAGGACTTGAACAGATCCGGCGGTGGGTGTGCACAATTCAACCCACAGTAACAACAGCTAGTGAATGGCCTTCCTTACACCCAGCCTTGTCTCTGAGCCCCTCTCCTGTTACTCCAGCATCCCCCATTTGTGTCCATAGAATCATGGAGTTTTAGAGCCAGAGGGATGGTCTTATTTACTTTGTCTTCCTGGCAAGCTGCCCTAGCCCCCTGTTGTGACTCGGAGCTCTTGGAGTCACAGAGGTGTCTCATGGGGGCCCAAGATCCCCGAGTTCTTTTCCTGGACACATCTTGCTCTGTCTTCTGTTGAATTACATTGAAAATAACGGTTTCTTGTTCCTCACGTGCCTTAACGTTATTTCCCCAAGAAGATTGTAACTGCCTTAAAGACTAACCTTATCATAGTTCTGCTTGCATTTCCATGGTCTACCATGAAGCTAATGGGTATTAAAAAGCACTTACTGGAGTGAGCACCTGCGGGCCGGGTGGCTGCCCCATGGCGAGTGTCTCATCACCTTCCCACAGACCTACTGAATCCTGGCATCCCACTCTCCCCAGCCCTGCCTCAGAACCCGTATCAGTGCAGGGCGCTGGCCACTCATTGAGCATAGTCCACCCGTGGAGCAGATCAGGTTTCAGGTGAGGCTTTATCCAGGAGTTGAACAAGCTGGCCAGAACTGAGTTGTTCTCCTTTTCTCGGCTCTGTTTTCTCGCTTTGGGCTCCATCAGCTCTCTCTCCTTCAGATCCCAGGATGACTGCTCCCAGCTGCCCAGTCTCCCAGCTTCCTCTTGTCCTCAGGGAGGGACAGTGCTCCTGTCCTAGCATTTCCAACAACAGCGCTGAGCCTGCCTCTGATTGAATGGACTCGGGTCACGTGTCCTCTCCTGAGCCGGCAGCCCCAGGAGGTGGAACATGCTGACTGGCCTGACCGAAGTCATGTGATCCCAGTGGGGCTGAGTGGGTAGAGGCAGTTTCCTGAGACCACGTGTTGCCTCAGCCAGAGGCCAGGGCTGGTGGGGGGATGGAGAACAGAGAGATGGATGCGGGGATGGCACGCGGGATGCAATCTTGCTTGTCACCCTCGTTTCAGCATCAGTCTTCCCTCTCTAACCGGAGGGAGTGTTCTTTCCTCTCAGGAATACATTGATGCCCACCCTGAGACCATTGTCCTGGACCCCCTTCCTGCCATCAGAACCCTGCTTGACCGGTCCAAGTCCTATGAGCTCATCCGGAAGATCGAGGCCTACATGAAAGGTACGGACGTGAGTGGCTCAGCATCCGTGGCAGTCGGCCCACCTCGTGGATACAAGGTGGTCTTTGCATGGGGTGGGAGGAGGGACGGGGGTCCGGTCTTTTTAAGCACTTGGACACAGGAGGCAGCTGTACGTGCTGGGGAGGGCCTTTCCTTCTCCGTCTGTGACCAGCAGAGTTAGGAAGAAAAAGTCCTGGGTGCTCTCTTTGGGAGACCGGCTCCAACCACCTCAAGTTTTGTTGTCTTAACGCCACGAGTGGTGATGAAGTGTCCAGGTGACACAGTGGTTAGAGAGCAGAAGTGCGTGTAGGATAGCTCAGCGGCAGGCGGGCGGGTGGAGTTACGTAACCGGGCAAAAGAGACAAATAGAGAAATTGAAGGGCCTTTGATCAAACACATGGACATATGTGATGTGGTGGCTGGACCTTGCGGGGTACGCTCTGTTCTCAACAGGCGCGAGCCCCCCTCTCAGCTGCGGGAGCGTCTCCTGCCAGCTGCGGGCCCCTGCCCCCGAGGACTCATCCTCCCCACATCCCAGGACAGGGCAGCTCCAGAGAAGTCAGGCTGCCTTTCCAAGGTGTTTGTTTATGTGAGAAGGGCTTTTTGGAAAGATTCACATTAACAGTAACCTCCGAGCTCTCCCCCCTGGTCCAGGCATTCCCTGCTGAGAGTTCTTGTTTAACTTTAAGAGAAAGTGCTTTGCCTGGGCCTTGGGGCTGCGTGAGAATCCATCCTAGAGGCAGGAGAGGCAGCCCTCGTTCCTGCCATCCAGGCCACATGTGTGTGACCTAAAGGGGCTGCCTTGAACCCTGACCTGGATGGTGACTTGGCCCCAGGTGTTGTTCACGTGATGGTTGGACCAGTGGGTGCTTTGGCTCACAGGACCAGCCTGGGAATAATAAGCGCAGGATTTATTGGGTACACGCTGTGTGCCCAGCACTGGGCTAAGCCTTCTTACAGTCTCTCTTCTGGTGCTTATTTATAAAGGTGGGCCTCCCTGTTTTGCACAGGAGGCTCTGAGAGGTTAACAGGTGTGCCAGCACCACCCAAGCCTGTAAGCTGCAGAGCTAGAATCTAGCCACGTCTCTCTGACTCAGGCTCCCCAGCTCCTAACCCCTAAGCTTGACTTTCATGTCCATAGTCAGAGGGCCCTGGATCTAGCAAGCACCTGGCATGGGTGCAGTCATGGACCCTGGTCAGGAGAATTGGTGAGTGCTTGGTTCTCTAAGGGACCTGCCCTGTCCAAGAGCTGGCTGGTGGACCTGGCTTTCCTGGAAGAGGTCTTGAGGCATTTTGCCCTGGGTGCCTGGCCATCACCAGGAGACAACATGGACATGACATTCCTGGGGGCCCCCAAAGCAGGCAGCGTTTTCCAACATGCCAGCATCCTCCCATCCTTGGGTCTGGAGTGGTCAGTGACCGTGTCAACTTCTGTTCCCCTTGCATTCCTTCCCTGGGTTGAACCAGAACCCCCAGATGAGAAGGAAGATCTATAGTGATGTTTTGGCTGAACGTTGGTTCTGGAAAGGAAATCCACCTTTTCCCAGGAAGTGTGTGTGTTAGATGCCAACTATTTGCGAAGGGACAGGAGATGACAGTATGGGGTCACCCAGGAATGGGAGCCACTGTTCCTGCTCAGCACTTTACACTGGAAAGCGCCGAGGCATCTGGATTGGATCTTGGAGTCTGTCTCCATTTTCATGGGTGGAGAATCAGGGCTGGGATCAAGTGTGAGCCCAGGCCTAGAGTGTGAGCATGCGTGTTCAGCGGGCTGGACTGCAGGGCGCACAGGCAGCAGGGTTGTCCCTGGGGGGGTGAGTACTGAGGGGGCGAAAGCCTCCCAGACAGGGTGGGGGTGTGAGCGAAGCAGGGAGGGAGCTGAAGTGGGGTGCTTGTGTGGACTTGCAGACCATCGGTCAGAGCGGGGACTTCGAACACCTTGGGCAGTTGGGAACTCCATTCGAGAGCAGCCTTTGAAGGTATGGGAGCTGGTGAGTGAGGAGATGAGACAGACCCCACTCAGCTCCAACCCAGCTGAGGTCAGCTCAGGGGCTGCCTGCTAGGGGGCCCAGTGAGAACTTGTTGACCAAACTCTCAAGACCGGCTTGGTCCTGGGCCAGCAG
>NW_006781401.1:1107226-1123366 GCF_000442215.2 Lipotes vexillifer | reverse complement strand
CCAGCAGGAATTGTGTGGGTGGGCCGTGACCGCTGCACCCTGGGTTTTCCTTATCGTGCACACCGAGCCGGGTTGGTATTCTTCCAGGAGCGCAGGCAGAGGCTGGGACTTCCTGGAGCCTTTTCCTGCCCACCCGGGGCGGTACATGCGGAAGCACTGCTGGCTCCCACCTCCCATCCTCCCAGAGGCCAGGCTGCTCCTGGCGCAGATGCAGAGAACCTGCTCTGGGAAGCGCATCCCTGGCGCTCCCCTGCCGCACTCCTGCAATTCCTGGAGGCTCGCAGCCCTGTTAGGCCTGCTGTAAAGGGCCGGAATTACCCTTTCAGTTCCTCAGGTACAGCAGTCCAGGTGACACCGCTTTTGTCTTGGGAGAAGGGGCTTGGCAGAAACTCCTGGAGCTGTCGCCACCCCTGTGCCAGCGTGGCTCTCCCTGTCCTCAGAGAGCCTTGGTGACTGCACAGAAGTCAGGGCGGTGGGTGAGGCTGCTGCAGGGAGGTGACAGGGCTCCCTGCTCTGCACTAGGGGTGGGCTGGTGGGCTGTGACACATGGGGAGGGTCTCCCGGGGCTAACAGGCAGAGCCCTTGGACCGAGGGTCCACGCTCGGGCCATCCATCGCTGCACAGAGCATCAGCTGTGGGGGACAGGTGAAGCCTGCTGCCTGGAGCTCCCAGCCTCACCTGTCTGAGGACCTGGGCGGCTCCGTGTGGTTGGCGCCATCTCAGTTCCACGCTCCCAGAGCTTATCTTTTCCTAATTCAGAGCCTGGAGGGGAGGCAGGGTCCTTCCGGCTGCAGACGTGTCAGTCTGAAACCCGCTGACAAAGTTGCTGCCATAGCAGAGACCTGGAGGGTGGATTAAATGAGATGGACTTCATTTCTCTCTCACGTAAAAGCCCAGAGGAAAGCTGGCCGGTGCTGGCGAGTGATGGCAGGGACCTAGGCTTCCCCCAGCTCGTTGTTCTTCTGGCGTAGCCCTCCTGCTCCAAGGTGGTGCTGAAACTCTAACCACCACATCTACAGTCTAGACGTTAGGATGGAGAGGGGACTGAGAAAAAGGGAGCAAAGGGAAACAGCCCTGGGTATCTTCTAAGGAAAATTCTAGAAGCCGCAGTGATGCTCTTTCATATCTCAGTGGTCAGAATCGAGTTACAAACTGAGCTGCGAGGGAATCGGGGAAAGTGGTCTTTATTCTGGGCAGCCATGTGGCCAGCTAACATTTGGGAGCCCCGTCACCATGGCAGAACGGGGAGGATGAGTTTAGGGCACAGCTAGCTGTCCGCCTTCCCCTCCGGGGAGTGGGTTCCTTCCTGCGGCATCCATGGGTGAATGGCTCTTGGAATGACCTTTCCCCTTCCAGCTGGCCAGGGTGGGTGGCCTCAGCAGCACGTTCCTTCCACATAACAGCTCATACAACATGAGGTCAGTAGGCTGACGGCGTGATCCACCCCAGAGTGCCTGGGCCCCAGGCTTCCCTAACAGGTGATTGCTTCTGGGCGGGGCTGCACCCACACCCTTTAGCCAGAGGCAGAGATGGCACTAAACCTGGATCCAGTTCAAACCAAGTACAGGAGCCTCCCAGAAGTTGAACACTGCCTGCTGCTGGCTTGCGGGGAGCGGGAGGCTGTGTCACCAGCCAAGATTGCTGGACACGCATCTGCAGGCCTCTTCTCTCATGGGCACCTGCTTTGCCACTTAGGGCCGGGGTTTTGAGGTGGAAGCCCAGAGACCAAGGCCTGGCTCTGCCGCCCTAGGCCAAGTGATCCTGGGCAAGGCTCTAGCCGGCTCCTGAACTGGCCGGAGCGATGGTCGAGAAAGCTGGGCTGTGATTGGAGATTGTGGGTTTGTGTCCTTGGCCCTGGGGGCAGCAGGTGGTGGAGGGTTTCAGGCCCCAGGGCAAAGGGCTCAGAGGCCCTTCCAAGACGGCTGCCGATGAGGTGTGGCTGCCCCGGCAGCTCCCACACATGTGCTCTGGGGGTGACAGATGGCTGTCCGGATGCCGGGCCTCCCTGGGGACGGGGGGTCCACACCGCAGATCGAGCGTCTCTGCCTGTGGTTTTATGGGAATTTATCAGGGCTCATCTTGCAGGCCGTTTGGAGGCTGGATTGAAATGGAGTAATCTAGACACCAAGCAAAGAGAAAATGACATTCCGTAGAGCCTGGGAGACACGATCCCCGCAGAGCAGCCGCCTCGGGGTAGGGGTGTGTGGTCGAGTCGGGGGGTCTCACTCAGGTGGTTGCCGGCTGTCCGCCCTTGGTGAGCTGTGGAGGGCCGTGGGTGGGAGAGGAGAGAGCAGGAGGGGCCTTGGAGTCAAGGCCTGGGCCCCAGGTCCGCCTGTGTCCCCAGTGTTGTGGCGGCTGCAGGTCACCGTTCCTCTAGGGCCGCTTTGTCAGCGCTCAGGTGGCACCCCGACTGCATGCCAAGCACTGTATTAGCTGGTTTAATCCTCACGATGACCCTCTGAGACAGGCACTACTACTGTCACCACCCTGTAGCGGTGAGGATGCTGATATCCATCGAGTCTAGTTGGTTAAGGCCGCAGAGCTACTAGGGGCAGAGCTGGGGTTTGAACCCACGCCATCTGGGTGGGTTCTTAGCCAGTGGCTCCAGAATCCGGCTCCCGGCCTGACGAGGAGGGGTCAAGGCCACGATGGATGCAGTGTGGGCTCCGGCCCTGCTGCTCTCGCACCTCCAGCTGGCACTGCCCCTGGGTGCCCTCTGGTGTCCAGGCGATGGCATTGTCCAGACAAGATCCCTGCTTCAGTCATGGAGCCTCTGCCCCGTGTGGTTATTGAGGAAACAAAAGTCCTGTCCCTTTTGAGAACAGCGATACATTGTAATGGAAGAGAACAGGCTTCGGCCCTGACGAGCCTGGGCTGAAATCTCAGCCCCACTGGTGCGGCCTGGGCAGTCACTGGCCCTCTCAGAGTCGTTTGATCCTCTGTGTTGCACGGTTATCATCACCTCGGGGGAGGTGTGGGGAAGGTCTGGCCTTCCCCCACTGCAGCAGGTGTGGACCAGAGTTGGGCGCCCGGTGCTCTCAGCTCCTCCCCTTGGTCCCACAGGGTGCCTGGGGTTTGGGTGGGAGGCACGTGGCAGAAGCTGGTAGTTAGTAGCAGGGCCTGGAGTCTCGGAGGACAAAGAGGAGAGGGGTGTAGCCCCCCGAGGACTGTTACTCCCGAGTCAGGATTAGCTTCCAGCTCCGATTTTGTGCAGGAGGCTGGAGTTTTGGATTAACCCACCAGGACAATGCTTCGCACACCTGTCGGGTAGGCCTGTGAGGAGTTGGCTCCTGTGGCACCTACCTGCCCGGGCCTCCCCAGGTGTCAGCCTGCCCACGTCACGGAGCCGAGGGGTCTGGTGTGAGGGAGGACCGGCGCCAAGCCAGGCCTGGACACACTGCCGGAGCGGGTGGCCACGGAAGAGGCTCAGGCCCCATGGGCTGACAGGGAGGCGGGGGCCTTTGTGTGGGTGCTCGGTGCCTGATTCCACTCCAGGACTTTGGGGCATTTGGGAGAAACATTGTCATCATTCCCACGTCAGCCACTTCCAGCCATGCAGGCAGAGACCCCGCGTCTGCATGGAGGTGCGGGGTCTGCAGAGCAGGGCAGTAGTGCAGCACCGCCTGTCGGCCAGGCCGAGGTGGGCCCCGTGTCAACGTTAGGAGGCAACTGATCCTGAGCCTGGCCCTGCCCCGGGGCCCGAGGCAGTTCTGAGCCCTGGCGAGTCTCCCATCTGTCACCTGCACGGAGGAGGTAAACGCCGTCGCCCAGGGACTCGTGAGGAGAGCACGGAGGGCCGGCCTGGCCCTGGGTGGGCGGCGTCGCCTCCCCTTGTTGCTAACCCTCCCGAGGGGGCTGTAATGATCCCCTTTTTCGGCTGAGAAAAGAGAGGCTCTGGACGAGATGCCAGGCTTCCTGCTCATCTGCTGGCACACGGAGATGCTCGGGCCTGTCCGGCGCCTTACACAGACCCTGCTGGGAGCCCTGTTTCCTCCTGACCCACAGACCCGCCCTCTCAGGAGGCACTCCCGAGTGATCCCCCGCACCAACCCGGGCCCTGATGGCTCCTCCAGGCCTGTCCCTGCAGCCCCTGCCTGTGCGAGGCTGACCTGGGCCAGTAGGTGAGCCAGACGCTGTCTTTGTGACCTCTGGCTCCCTTTCCCCTTGTTGAGTTGACTGACCCCTGCAGACTCGACATCCCCAGAGCCTTCTTCCCCCTTCACACGCGGTCTCCCAGTGCCCAGGTGAGAAATCTCAACATCTCTTCCCCGGACATGATAGGGCAGACAGATGCTCAAACACACCTGTTGGTCAGGGTTGATCAGAAAGTACTAGACACCAGTCGTTTACACTTCAGTGTGAATGTAAGACCCACCTAGTGTCTTTCCAGCCGAAAGATTTTGTTTTCCTTTTTTTTTTTTTTGCGGTACGCGGGCCTCTCACTGTTGCGGCCTCTCCCGTTGCGGAGCGCAGGCTCCGGACGCGCAGGCTCAGCAGCCGTGGCTCACGGGCCCAGCCGCTCCGCGGCATGTGGGATCCTCCCGGACCGGGGCACGGACCCGCGTCCCCTGCATCGGCAGGCGGACCCGCAACCACTGCGCCACCAGGGAAGCCCCCGAAAGTGATCTTGAGCTCTTGATGCCCCCACACTGTTCTCCGTATCTTAAAGATGAGGAGAGAGGCCCAGAGAGGTGGGAGGACTGACCATTGGCCACTCTGTGCCTCCAGCTCAGTCCAGGGGACACACGCCTCCGCAGTAGTCTTTTCTACAGAAGCAGTGCTGTAGTGAATCTGGACTCAGATGGCCTGGCTGTGTGCATTTAGGCCAGTTATTTAACTGTACCACGGAGCCTCAGCTTTCCTGTCTGTAAAATGGGAATAATGATAGCAGCCCCTTCCTCACAGGGTTGTTGTAAGGATTAAACGTGGTTATGCATTTAAGGCATAAATACTAAATAGATGGTAATTCTCCTGGGTGACACTGGGTTGTGGTGTTTCAGACCACACGCGGTGTGTTGTGACCCTATGAGTTCTGGGTTCCTGAGGTTCTTTTTAGCACCAAATCCATGCTGGCATCCTTGATCGTGACCTCTGTGGCCCTGTGACCAGGCCCCTTGGACAGCACTCCCCTCTCCATCCATCCTTCCTGAGCACTCACACCCATGTTTGAAATGCATCATGTGTGTTTATTTTTAATTATATCAGTTTTATGGATTTACTGTAAAGTTCACATTAGCATTCCTCATATCTGTGATGGATTGGTTCCAGGACCCCCCATGGATACCGAACTCAGGATGCTAGAGTCCCTTACATAAGACGGCGTAGTGTTTGCACAGAATCTACGCACATCCTCCTGTATACTTTATTTTTTTATAGCATTTTATAAATTTATGTGTGTGTGTATGTATGTATTTATTTTTGGCTGCGTTGGGTATTTGTTGCTGCACATGGGCTTTCTCTAGTTGCAGTGAGCGGGGGCTACTCTTTGTTGCGGTGTGCGGGCTTCTCCTTGCAGTGGCCTCTCTTGTTGCGGAGCACAGGCTCTAGGCGTGCGGGTTTCAGTAGTTTGGCATGGGCGCTCTAGAGCTCAGGCTCAGTAGTTGTGGCTCGCGGGCTCTAGAGCGCAGGCTCAGTAGTTGTGGCGCACGGGCTTAGTTGCTCCATGGCATGTGGGATCTTCCCAGACCAGGGCTAGAACCCGTGTCCCCTGCATTGGCAGGCGGATTCTTAACCACTGCGCCACCAGGGAAGTCCCATCCTATATACTTTAAATCATCTCTAGATTACTTCTAATACCCAATGCAATGCAAATTATATGTAAATAGATGTAAATACAATAAAATGCTGCGTAAATATTTGCTGGCACATGACAAATTCAAGTTTTGCTTTTTGGAACTTAATGGAATTTTTTTTCCTGAATATTTTCTGTTCGTGGTTGGTTGAACTCCGTGGATACAGGGGGCTGACTGTATACAATTTTTTTAGTATAATTTTTATTTTTAAGTAATTTTAAACTTACCCAGAAAAGGTGCAAAAAATGCTACACAAAGTACCCATCTGTATACCTTTGCACAGCTGCGTCCAGTGTCAACATCTTGTGTGACAGTTTATAGGTCTCTAAGCCAGGAAATTCACATCAATAGCAATACGGTTATTAAACAATTTCACAGCTGTCCCACTGCTACCCTGTTCCTGGCTCAGCATCCAGTCTGGTTGTCCATCTGTGGACCCCGTCCATCTAGAGCGGGGCCGCAGGTTGTTTGTCTTTCATGACCTTGACACTTTGGAGGAGGCTTGACTGTTTATTTTGCTACGTGTCCCTCAGTTTGGGTGTATCTGATGTTTTCCCCTGAGTAGGTGGAGATTCTGCATTTGGGGCAGGAGCGCCACACCAGCAATACTGTCCCCCCCTCCGATCAGGAGGACATGACATCAATGTGTCTTCCCTCTGGCTAATAGATTATTTGGTCAGAGTTGTGTCTGCCATGGTTCTCCTCTGCAAATTTCTGTTTTTCTCTGTGTTGGCAGTTATCTCATAAGGAGACACTTTGCAGTCATCCTGTTTCTTGTCAGACTTTTACCCACTTTTTTTTTTTTTTTTTTAAAGCATCCATTGATGGTTCTTGATGACAGTTGCTGCTATTATGGTTTTTACCAAATGGTCTTTGTATAGAGTTTTGTTTTTTTAAAAAAATAAGTTTATTTATTTATTTTTGGCTGTGTTGGGTCTTTGTTGCTGCACGCAGGCTTTCTCTAGTTGCGGCGAGCGGGGGCTACTCTTCGTTGCAGTGCGCGTGCTTCTTATTGCAGTGGCTTCTCTTGTTGTGGAGCACAGGCTCTAGGCGCGTGGGCTTTAGTAGTTGTGGCACGCGGGCTCAGTAGTCGTGGCTCGCAGGCTCTAGAGTGCAGGCTCAGTAGTTGTGGCAAACAGGCTTAGTTGATCCGCGGCATGTGGGATCTTCCCGGACCAGGGCTTGAACCTGTGTCCCCTGCATTGGCAGGCCGATTCTTAACCACTGCGCCACCAGGGAAGTCCCTATACAGAGTTTTAAAGAGTGAGTGTGACTCCCTTCGCCCCAGTTGCACTGGAAAGTGACAGGGACTTCTCTGCCTTCTCAGACATCCATGGAGCCCCAGCATGATCTCATTTGTAAACAAAGGGAAAGGCAAAGATGAGAATTAAGAAGGAAAAGGAAAAATTGGGGGTTGTGTCAGATATGGTGGAGAAATCGGGAGTAGACACGTTTCTTTGCTGCAGGACTTTTCAGAGCCTTTATGTGCTAGTATGAATCTTCAGTCTCTCAGAGGCAGGCAAACTGAATTTTACCACCGGTGGAAGTTGCGCTGATAGCTTATATTTACAAATAGAGAAAAAAAATGCTACTTAAATTGTGACGCACCGTAAATGATGAGCCACATCTCAGCTTCAGAGATGGAAAATGAAGAAAACAAAAGAAAACAAAACCCGCGCCCTAGAATCGATGAAATACAGCAATATTTAGCCTTTTCCACTTAACCAGTTATGGGTCCCCCCCCCTCTCGTTTTTGTTGCGCTTATGGTAAGAGGCCTGGTCCACCCAGCACACCTCAGGAATTGCTGGACTGGATGCCTCCTGAGGGCCGCTTACCCCCAGCCCTGCTCAGATCTGGTCCTGAAGTCCCTCTGTCAGCAGGCAGGGCCCTGATTGCCAGTGGCTCAAATCTGTTTGGCCCACACCTCTCTTCCCAGAGGCAGCCGCTCTTAAGTATGGAACCCATCCTTCCAGCCTCTTCTCATACATGTACAAATACATGTGTGCTTGAAAAAAGAAAGAAAGAAAAGCAACAGTGTCCTACTACTTGTGTTCTCCTAGAACTTGCTTTTTCTCCACTGAACATATGTCTTGGCTTCTTTCCATGTCAGCCCACGAAGATGAGAAGACTAGGTCTGATCTGCCCTTTTTGATGACAACATAAGATTTCAGCATGTGAATGAAAAAAACCCATAATTCACTCAATTATACTGGGCTCATAAAGTCATTCCAGTTTGATTTGGATTTTTTCTTTTAACTGAGCTGCAGTAAACACAGGTCTTTGCATAGGTCTGTAAAATTAATCCCTAGAAGTGGAATTTCCCGAAGACCATTATAAACGTTTCTCACTTTGCAGATATTGCTGGATTGTTCTTCAAAAGGTTTGAACAAATTTTACTCCTTATAGTGCGTGGCTGCTGGAGAAACGATAACTGTCTTACCTTCATTTGCGTTTCTTCCATGATTGACAAGATTACTCATTTCTTCTTGTGCCTTTTGCCTCTTTGCATTTCTTCTGTGTATGAATTTTTTTCATGTTAGTTGCCCATTTTTCTCTTGGGTTGTTGGTCTTTTTCTTATTGATCGGTTAGAGCCCCTTTGGGGTTTAAGGAGATTGTCTTATTGTTTAAAAATATGGGCTGTTTCGTTGCTGGAAGCTTCATCTTTGCACTGGACCAAGCTAACGTTTTCTATTCTGCTTTTAGAATATGTATGGCCAGAGAGAGCACTTCAAATATTATTTTTTAAAACGTCTTGAAAACAGCAAAGGCTGCTGCGTTTTGGGAGTTGAAGCCGAGTGGGGCAGTGAGCCTTTGGGTGCGGAAGGGGCCATAAATCAGTGCAAACAGCTGCCACAGAGTTAATCCACGTTTCCAGCAGCCGTTTCCATAAGCTGGAATGGGACTCAGGAATGTCCCTGTCTCCACCGGGGCCAGTGTCTGACTTCCACACTCCTGGCCTCGAGTACACTGAGTGCAGATAGCACTCTGTCCCCTCGAGAAGAAACAGGTCCTTAGCTGAGTCAGACGGGATGGAAACTGGTCCAGCTGACCAGGGCCATGTCACACTGGCGACTGTCAGACCTGTGGCCTGTGTTCCCCTCTGTTCCTGCCCAGAAGCCACCCCTCCCCCAATTTCAGGCTGGTTCCCCACCTTCCAGTATTTTCCGCAACATCACGCCTGTAGCTGGGGAGCTGAGGATCAGGCTGGTAGCAGGGAGGTAGCAGCTGCAGCAGGGCCTTAGTGGGGCCCCTCAGAAGCCTCCAGGGAGCAGGGTAGGGGCTGCAGCCACTGCTGAAATGCACCCATCCCCCTACCCAGTGTCTCCAAATAACACAGTCAAGGTCCTCCTTTGAAAACTCCTAATAACCAAGCCTATTAGTTTCCTATTGCTGCATAACAGGTAACTACAAGCTGAGTGACTTTCAACATCCCCCCTTCGTTATCTCACAGTTCAGTAGGTCAGAAGTCTACCTGACGTGGCTGGTTTCTGGTCTCAGGGTGTCTCAGATGCGAATCAAGGTGTCAGCTGGGCTGAGTTCTCATCCGAAGGCCCCGAGGAAGAACCCGCTCCCAGGCTCATGCTTGTTGGCAGGAATCCCTTCCTTGTGGCTGTAGGACTGAGGTCCCAGTTTCCCTGCTGGCTGTCAGCAAGGGGCCACCCTCTGCTCTTACAGCCCCCATATTCCTTCTTATGGGCCCCTCCATCTTCAAGCCAGCAAAGGCTGTCCAGCCCTCCCTGTGCCTCAGGCAGCACCAGGCTGGGCCTCTGCACGGCCCACCTGCCGAGCCCTCCCTTACCACGTGAGCGGCAGGGACACAGCATGAGCCTGTCGGCACTCAGGAAGTGCCACTTCTCTCTGCCTCCCCTCAGGGAGTCCTGGGGACGAGCACCATCCAGGCTGGCTCCTGGGCCCTGAGGCCTCCAGGTTCACCGCCTGGTCTGTGGCCGTGGGCCTGGGTGGATGGAACCCTGGCCTCTCCTCACATCCACTGTCCTCATGTGACCTTCTGAGGTGTCAGGCCCTTCTTCCCCTTAGACGTCGTGGGTGAACTGGGCGGTGAGCCGTGAGTGCCCAGTCTTGCCTGGGGAAGGCTCGCCCCTGGTTGCCTCAGCACCCAGCTCCCGTTACACCCTTCACTTTCGGCCTCGCTCAGCCTCCGGCTCCGTCTGAGCCCCTCGGTGCCTGAGCAGCGGGCAGGGCCTTCTCTCCTCCCTTTTCCCGGAGGGGGTACCTCAAGGGCCACCTGTGTCCTAAGCCTGATACTCGTGAGACAGTCCCAGCTCCTGGGGAGCCCTCCACCCCATCGTGGGTTCAGAATGGATGCCCAGGTTGTTGACTGGGCCTCAGCGCGCAAGGAGGAGCAGACCCAATGCCAACTGAAGGCAGCCAAGCCGTACGTGGTGCTTCCCCCTGCACGGCCCCTCACGGTGGCTCGTCTATAGTCCTCACATCCTCACAAGGAGCCTAGGGTGTAGGAGCCGGTGTTACCCCCATCTTGCAGATGTGGAAACAGAGGCACAGAGGGGCGGCCAGCCCAGGGGGAAACAGTGGACCTGGGATCGGAACCCAGGCGCCCAGCCCACCACTGCGTACACCCATGGCCTACGAGGGGCTGCGCGGATGAGGATCTGCCTCTCCCGGGATCAACCCAAAGCCCTGGCAGATTTCCAGGTGGTTCCCATGAGTCAGGCTCCCCAGTCCCCACATCTCCAGAGCAATGTGGCTTCAAGGGCTGGAACTTTAATGACTTAAACAAAACAAAACATATTATTTCAACTTCATGTCATCTGGGCCTGTGGATGGGTCTGAAGAGACAGGATGATGTCACCGTTGTCCAATCGTTTCCACCCTTTTGAAGCCCCACACAAATCCCCCCACAAATCCAGCCTCTGTGCCTCAAGGGGGCCTCGGGCTATAGGGAGAGATGAGTCACCTTCAATAAAAGGAATGCACGGTCAACTGGAAGTAGGTGCTAGGGGACGCGCAGGGTCAGAGTAGGGGACAGTTCCTGAGAGTCGCTGGGGGGAATCAGCAGAGGTTCTGACTTATCGAGGTGGGGCGGGGCGGCTTGGGGGCATCCCAGGAAGATGCCTCCTGAGGAGAGCGCGGAGGCGAGGGTAGAGCACTGCCTTGGGGAGCCCTTCTGTGGCCAGGCTGGTGGACGGGACATTATACTGTGGACCGGCGGGGCAGGAGAGTCAAGGTAAGGACGCAAAGTACCCTCCTCACACCCAGGCCCGGCTCCACTTCAGAGACCACTTCCCACTTCCATCTCTTCTCGTCCATGGGCCGGCCATCCAGGCCCTTCCTGGCCGCCGCCTCCTGATCCGGGCCTGCGGCTGCTTTCCCTCCCCCACTTGTCTGTTCTGCATTGCTGGGTGGCTACCATCACCACGAGCCAAAAAGCCACTCGGTTGTTTTCAGAGGGGCTGTCAGGCTAAGACTTGGCCCACCCAGGATGCACAGATGTCTTGCCCCGTCTAGGATTCGAGAACACGTGGCTCCTGCCCCTAACAGGATGACGGCAGGGGGCAGGTGACTTTGGACAATCAGGCACCAGACGAGGCATGAACACTGGAGTCTGTGGGTTGGCGGACCAGGCCAGCACTCAAGCCCCCTGGCCACAGTCACTAGGGCTGTGCCAGACCAACAGCGCCGCATGGTGGCCAGTCGAGGAGTTGCAGGCCACTTCCTTCCTTTCCCTGTGCTGGTCAGTTGTGTTCCTCCATGCCCCCCTTTCTCCTTTTGTTTCCGGGCTCACAGCTCACACTTATTCAGTTCATCTCACACACGTGCACTTGTCAGAGAGTTTCCACTGACGGCTGCTGTCTCTGAGCAGCACTGAGCTAGGGGTCAAGCCAGGTCCTGACCCGAAGGAACGTACCTCCCGGTTGCACAGTCAGAACCCAAATGTGTGGAAGTTTACTCGGGGACCAGAGATGAGCAAGCAAACAAGGTAGCGATGCAGGAGAGAGATGGTAGTGGAACAGGTGAGACTGCCAGTAGAAGGTGCTGGGAAGGTGTCATTGTTATGAGACAGCTTGTTCCCAGGGGCTTAGGGGAAACTGAGTGACACCGGCTGAGCGGGTTATTGCCGACTGGTGGGAGGAGGAGCGTCCCAGAGGTGTGTGTGTGTGTGTGGGGGGGGGTGATGAGGAGACCACTGTGCGTGGAGCCGGGCTGTGGCTGGGAATGATCTTGGCTCTGCATCTGGGAGGAGCTGGGAAGTAAGTTAGATTGCCAGGGCTGCTACAGCAAAGTGCCACAGACTGGGTGGCTTAAATCACAGAAGTTAATTTTCTCACATTTCTGGAGACTGGAAGTCCAAGATCAAGGTGCTGGCAGGGCTGGTTTCCTCTGAGGCTTCTCTCCTTGGCTTGTAGGGGGCTGTCTTCTCCCTGTGTCTTGTCATGGTCTTCCCTCTGTCTCCTGTCTCCTCTTCCTAAGGACATGAGTCAGTTGGATTAGGGCCCCCATGTGACCTCGTTTTTAACTTAATCCCCTCTTTAAAGGCCCTATCTCCAAGTAATAGCCACATTCTGAGGTCCTGAGGGTTGGGCTTTCAGCATATGAATTTGGGGGGACACAGTGCAGCCCATAATGGGAAGGCAAACAGAATCATGTTGCAGGAGCCTGGAAAGGCTCTTCACTCACGTCAGCCTTGGACAGTTACTGAGCTGAGAGCTGCTTCAATATATAGGTGGGAGCTTTAGGAAGATGATCCAGGATCCAGCCGCTGTGTGTAGTTTGGGCTGGATGGTAGGTGAGGTGGGCAGGATGCCAGGAATCCAGTGGTTTGAAGGTATTGCAACCACAGTGGGGGGAAGATGGTTCTGGCAAACGCCAGCAGCTGGGAGGAAGCCCCAGCCCTGGGCCACCACACTTGTTCTGTCTGTCCCAGCGGATCATCCAAGGGTTGAACCTGGGATGGGTCGTGCCGGGCAGGCTGGGGCCACTACGGCTACCCAGACGCTGGGGTGCAGCCGCCCTTCCTGGAGGGAAATGTTTCATAATTTTAAAATACATTTTGTAAACGTGGGGCAGTGGGAGGCAACCCTGTGAAGTCGGTACTATTTTTGTTGTCCTCTTTCCCGCGAGGAAGCTGAGGCCGAAGGAGAGTTGCTTGGCCAGCGTGGCACAGCTGATATGAGCTGGAGCCGGGATTCAAACCCAGGCACGCCAGGCCCTGGTGAGCCCACAGGAGGGGCCTCCTCCGAGGTGTGGGAGAAGAGAGTGCTCAGAGGAGGGAGGTGGCCTGACCCCGGGCTTGGAGCACGAGCAGGAGCTTCCCAGGCCAGGAAGGAGCTGGAAGAAGGGGCTTGCAGGGCCGAGGGACCAGCATGTGTAGAGGTTCCAGGGCCTGTGAAATCAGGGGGTTAGCTTTCTCAACTCTCAGAAGATTGAGTGAGAGCCCGGACCCTGCCCACGCCTCCCCACTCCCGTGCCTGCTCTCAGTGACACAGTGGATCTCCTCACTGTGCCCTCCTGAATAAGGCTCTTTCCTGCCATACAACACAGGCCCCGGGGAATGGGGAGTGGCCCAGGGAGGCAGGGCCGAGCCCAGCTCTGAGAGGCAGCATTTCGCGCCCCGAGCTGGGGGGTCCTGGGCCGAGACGTGAGGGAACCTGCCTTTTTTTTTTTTTTTCCCAGTACGCGGGCCTCTCGCTGTCGTGGCCTCTCCCGTTGCGGAGCACAGGCTCCGGACGCGCAGGCTCAGCGGCCACGGCTCACGGGGCCCAGCCGCTCCGCGGCACGTGGGATCCTCCCGGACCGGGGCACGAACCCGGCAGGCGGACTCTCAACCACTGCGCCACCAGGGAAGCCCGAACCTGCCTTTTGATAAGGGCCACCTCCCTGCGGCCAGGAGAGGTGGGAGCCCAGGCCAGCGCTTCGTTCATTCACTCGTGCAGTTGTTTGTTGGGGATGCAGCCGTGAACGCGGTAGACAGGGCCCCTGCCTTCACAGAGCCCCCATTCTGCCTGAGAGGTGGAGCCCCAAGTCAAGGCAGCAGCTCTCTGACTGAGGAGGGAGGGTTTGCATGGACTGAAATTTCCGGCCTTCACCGAGGCCCACGGGGATGTCGCCTCCCCCCCGAGGAGCCCTCCCTGGTCTCTCCAGGATGCAGTTAGAAGTCTGCACACGATCCCTGGCACAGCCCCGCTCTCCCGGCTCGTACCTGAGTCATGCACTCCCTCGGCGCTGCTTTCAGCACACAGGGCTTGGGGTGCACCTGTTGGGAGGCGGGTGAGGGGCCCTTCGCCACCACCCGGCTCCCGGAGGCACCTGTGAGCCCAGAGCCTCCCCTGTTGTGCCGTTTACGGGTGGGGGTGTGAACAGATGGCAACTCCAGGCCCTTGCCCACCGCACTCCCTGCACCCCCACCCCCGCCAAGGGGGAGCTGGCTTCTTTAGCTGGCATTTCGCAGCACTTTTTCCTCATCCTTTCAACTCCAGCAAGTAGACAGGAGTGATTAATTATGACCCCCGGTCTACTGATAGGAGCCCAAGACCTGAAAGGCCACATGGCTCGCCTGGGCCCAGGGGAGCTGCCGGAACTTGCGTGCACATCTCCGGGCCCCCGTCCAGGGCTTTCGCTCACTGGGTCATGCACGGGCCTCGCCCCCAGCCCCCCACGCCAGCCGGTGTCTCCGGGCCTCGCTCCCTCTGCCGCGGGGCCTGCTCGACCCTGAGTGACCGTGTGTGTGGGGGTGGGACCATTCACTATGTCACCCGTCATCCTCCCTCATGAAAGTACTGCCCAGATTTCTGAAGAAGGGACTGCCTGGGGCTGGGACGGCATGGTCAAGACCCTGCATTGCTGGTGCCCCAGGAAACTGCCGCCGTCCCTTTGGGAAGCAGCATGACCCTGTGGCAAGAAACAGAAATGTTGATGCCGGTGGAGCGCGGACCCCCTCCTGTGAATGCGGCCTGTGGAAATGACTCATCACAAGCCCAGAGCCTTATCATGCATGAGAGGTGTTCAGTCCATGGCAGAGGAAGATTGGCACAAACATGAATGTCTGACCGGAGGGGAAATGTCGCCAGTCGGGTGACCAGGAAATGCAAAACCACGGGAAAATACTGGTGGTAACAGCATTCAGTAACAACAATTAAAAAGGAAAGTCCAGTCATAGTCATAGCAAAGTAGATAAAGAAGATGCTTCTGCAGGGGAAAGTCCTCCAGAGAAGGCAGTGGCCAGGCTGAGAGGGGACAGCTGTGACCGCTGTCGTCTTTTCAGATGGAACAAACCTGGGTGGGCAGGCCTCGAGGGAGCAGAGTGTGAGGACGCAACAGTGGCCCGAGGTCCCAGGTAGCAGGCAGGTGGCCTGGAATGTGGGACATTGGCACCCAGGCACACTGACCATAGGCTCTGCGTCTGTCCAGATGTGGCCTAGATGCCCGAAGAGCCGGCCTTGTGCGTAGGGCACTGTCAAAGATCAGTCCCTTCAGTCAACAAGCACTTGTTGAGCACCTACTGTGTACCTCAGTGTTCTAGGCACTGGGCCCACAGCAGTGAATAAACCCACCAGCCCCTGCCCTCATGGAGCCAATGTTCTAGAGAGGGAGACAGAGCCCTCGAATGTAGTAACTCCTCCCCCTGGCACGTCCCAGGTGAGTCCTCCCCGCTGCCTAGGAGCACGCAGCAGGCTCCAGGCCCTGCGTCGCCGGGGCCCCACCAAGGCTTCCTTCGCATCTGTGTGCAGAGGGCCTGTTCTGCTGGCACCATGCTGGGCACAGCCAGGGAGCCAAGGAGGGTGAGGCCCGGGGCCCAACATCCCCGGTAGCTGGACATGGACCAGTGGCCACGAATCAGAACCTACCCACTCTCCTGTGGGCAGTCCAGGTGGCCTTGCCCAAGTGTAGCAGTAGAAGTAGCAGCCACTGCTATGTGCCTGTTAGGTGCCAAGGCCTCCCAACAACCCTCTAGGGAGGGATCGCTCCCATTTTACAGATGAAAAGAGCAAGGCCCAGCATTGTTCAGTCATTTGCCAAAGGTTATAGCTAGTTTACCCCAGGTTCAGTCAGGCTTCAAAGCTGTGCCTTCAAAGTGCTGTCTCCCCCTTTCCCCTACCCCTCGTTGTCCTCTTGTAGTACCTGTTTGTCATTGTCTTTTGTCCTCTTGCTAGCTCTGTATCACCTGCCACCAGTTGCATGGGAGTGTGGCCACTAGCCAGAGTGGACAGGGCAGTGATGTGACTCGGACACCTGGATTCTCACCCTGGGCCTGCCTGTGACTGTGTATGGTCTTGAACTATTCTTTCCCCCCTCTCTGGACGTGATGGGACTTGCCATCTCCGAGGACCTCTGGCTTCACATTCTCTGATGAGGGTAGCAGAGAGGGA